>NC_077227.1:28647545-28855045 GCF_027887165.1 Monodelphis domestica | reverse complement strand
TCTTCCTCCTCTCCTTCTTCTACCCTGACTACATCATTTCCTCCAGCTAACAGCTCTTTCTTTCTACCTCATCTCCACTATTCTAGTGGTGCCACGTAAACATCATGCTAAGAAGAATATTCTGTCCTCAATTTTATGTTTAATATCTTTAGTTTAAATTTTTCTTGAGATAACCTCCTCTGAAGAAAAACTTTATAAAACAAGGCTCTGAATAACTTTTAAAGTGTTCATCAAGATAAGAGATAATGACACATTTATAATACTTTGAAGTTTGGCGAGAATCTCTATCTTGTTTGGACCACATAAATGTCCTGTGAAGTTCTTGCTACAAGTTTCATGATCATCCTCATTTTAGGATGATCATTTAGGATTTATCATTTGCATAAATTAAGGCACACCAGTAGAAAATGATCTAGGGAAGCAGCTAGGTAGCTCAGTGAATAGAAAGTCAGGCCAGGAGATGGGAGGTCCTGAGTTCTACTCTGGCCTCAGACATTTCCTGGCCATGTAACCCTGGGCAAGTCACTTAACTTCCATTGCCTAGCCCTTACCACTCTTCTGCCTTGGAACCAATACCTAGTATTAATTCTTAGATGAAAGGTAAGGGTTTCATATATAGGAATTTATCAGCTCAAAGCCTCACAACTAATGAATATCAGAGGTGGGATTTGAACCCAAGTCTTCCTGATTCCCAATCCATTAATAGCTTTGTTGTCCTATGCTGTCTCTCTAAACTTTTGATTCAGTCTAATATTATCTATCATTCCTTTCTCTCTGTCATGTACAAAATAACGGCCATTTCAGTTGCCTTTGCAATGGCTTTAAGATGCAATTTTTTTCTGTATCCTATCTGAAAAAGGATCATTTTGATCAAGTACTAGAGCTTTGCAATTAGAAAATTCTAACTTTCTTTCTGAGGTTCCTCACTTATTCTATTGTGTTCTAGCACTGAGCATGAAGCAGATCACTGAGCTGGTATATCTGGGCCAGCAGTCAGTCAGCCAGCTAGCTATAGTTAAGCATATAAATCAAAATGGCACCTGAAAATAGCAGCTGAAAAACAATACTAGGCTAAGAATGCTCTATTCTTTTAGCAGGAGATCCATAATAGTAGTCTTTTCTGTATTGTTAAAGAATGATCTAAAATGACTGGACACACTTGAGATTCTTGATGTAGTCATCACAGGATCACATATCTGGGGCCAAAAAGGCCTTGAGAGGTTATATACTATAACCTCATTGTTTTACAGAGAGAGAAAATGAGTGAGACCCAGAGAGGTCTGAACCACTTGCCCAAGGTCACATGGGGAGAAAGTAGCAAAGGTAAAATTCAAACCCAAGTCCCTCGACTCCATATTCAAGTGTTTTTTCCACTGCACCATGATCACATTGCTTTTGACACATTAATGAAATATGAAGATAATCTTTTTGTCTTTTAAGAACCTAATAAAGTGTAGCAGGAGCATAATAGGAGGGAAGAACTCATCAACCAACTACCATTCCTAGTATCTGGGTTCAAAGCAGGGTAGCTTTTTTGGAGGAGCAGGAGAAAACCATTATCTGAGCTATTCCCCACCATCCACAAATCCTGAAAAAGAAAACACCTCAAAAGATCTTTCTCCTTATAGATCTTAAATGTGAAGAAGTTCTATTAACCCCGTGCCTCTTTCTCTTATGCAGTATTTGATTGTAGCACCCAATGAGGTGGAGATTGATGCTGGGGACCTTTGAGGAATGGTTCGTGCTTCTAATTAATCAATAAACATCTACTAAGCGCCTACTATATGCTGGGCACTTATTGACAGTTTTGAGATTTGAGCTTGTTTTTCTCTTTTTCTGGCCAAGGAACAATCAGGTGTTTGTACTAGTTATAGGACTAGCTCGTGACAGAGCTTTGAAATGTTAGAGAGAGAGAGAGAGACAGACAGACAGAGACAGAGACAGAGAGAGAGAGAGAGACAGAGACAGAGAAAGACAGAGAGAGAGAGAGAGACAGAGAGAGACAGAGAGAGAGACAGAGAAAGACAGAGAGAGAGAGAGACAGAGAGAGAGAGACAGAGAGAGACAGAGAGAAGAGAGAGAGAGAAAGACAGAGAGACAGAGAGACAGAGAGAGAGACAGAGAGACAGAGAGAGACAGAGACAGAGACAGAGACAGAGAAAGACAGAGAGAGAGAGAGACAGAGAGAGAGACAGAGAGAGACAGAGAGAGAGACAGAGAAAGACAGAGAGAGAGAGAGACAGAGAGAGAGACAGAGAAAGACAGAGAGAGAGAGAGACAGAGAGAGAGAGACAGAGAGAAGAGAGAGAGAGAGAGACAGAGAGAGAGACAGAGAGAGACAGAGAGAGAGAGAGACAGAGACAGAGACAGAGACAGAGACAGAGAAAGACAGAGAGAGAGACAGAGAGACAGAGACAGAGAGACAGAGACAGAGATTTATGTCCCAGTAATAGTAATAGCAGCCAGCAGCAGTGGCAGAGATGGAGGAGGGACAACACTAGTAACTGAGGTGATAAGGGTATGGGATGGGATCAGACTTTGCCAGTCTTTCACCAGATATAAGAGAAAACAGAAACCAGCCTGGGTGGCAAGTTGAAACTTCACTAAACAGTCCTTGAGCTTGAGCCCAAGCTTTGAGTGGAGCCCCTTCTGGGCCACTTTCTCTCTGCCATTCATTTTGAATCATTTTTAAAGCTAAAATGGCTTCACTTTGGTTTTAACTTTTTGGTTTTAACTAAAATGAACCAAAATTTATCTTCCAGATTCCTTCGCACTGATCTTTTACTTTTCTGATGAGTGTTTGTTAAGTCCAATTCCTTCCGATAAATGACATTTATAAATAAAATTCTTCATTGTCTTGTAGAGAAGTCTTTATTGTAGCCCCAAAGTTGCATTAGGTATGCAAGAGTGGTTTAGCTCAGAAGGCATTAAATAGCTGGGTTCTTTCCTTTCTGGTTTTATGGTTTAGAAACTCCCTGGCAGGACAGATTGAGCCAATATTGATTTTATTTTACTAACAACCTTATAAATCTCATAACAGTCAGAGAACCTTAAAATGGAGACCCAACCTTTCTTTTCTCCCTAGATAGAGCCTGTAGTGTTTTCCTAGTTGTGGTATGAGTGTTTGGGCCCAAGATTTCCCCCTCTACCTGGGAGTGAGGAGACATAGAGGCAGAATGACAGAGAGATAGAGACAGACAGAGTCAGGGATACAGAAAGAGAAAGAAACAGAATGAGATTCACAAAGACAGACACAGATACAAAAGAGAAAGAAAGAGACACTGAGAGCCAGAGACAGATACAGAACCAGAAGAGAAAGAAAGATAGAGACAGTGAAAGACAGAGACAGATACAGACACAAAGAAACAAAAAGAGAGCCAAATGGAGACACAGCTACACAAAGGGGGAGGAAGTGAGGATGAGACAAGAAAAGAAAGGTTTCTCCTTAGCTTGGTCAGTCTGTCCAACTTTCATCTTCCAGATTCCTTCACACTGATCTTTTACTTTTGTGATGAGTTAAAATATATTTTATGTGTGAGTCAAGACATTACCCTGTGATCTCATTGGTTCTCTTCAAAAACAAAGGACAGACAATAGGTTGGAAAAGGGTGATTTGTGAGAATTTTGATTCCCATTTTCTCACTATTCTTACATTCCCAACTTTCCCCCTTGTAGACAAGAAAGATCAATATAATTATGTGGCTACTACAATAACAGCTGGGAGAAGAGGGACACTGTCATTGAGAATCTCCAGCATCTCCACAAAGATTCATAGAATGTTAGGATTGAAAGGTACTTCCAAAGCCACTTATTGCAATACTGCTCCAAAAAGAATCTCCAAAGCAGAATATTTGTAACCATCTAGCCTTCCCTTGAAGACTTCTATTGAGGTAGTGGGAGAGGCCTTCCATTTTTGAATATCTCTCATTGTCAAGAAGTCCCCCCCACACACACACACAAACACATACATCATACTGGGATCTCTTTAGGCTTTCAGTTTTACAATCATCTTTGAAAGCTCACCAAAAAGAGCCCCTAAGATTCCCAAAGGGACAATTAGAGAAGGGATGGCATGGAGGGGATATCTTTGTGTAAGCCACTTTGGACCCAGTCTTGGCAAAATTCTGCTGGTTCTGGGAGTTTTGGTCTAGTTATGGCCACGTAGGGCTTTGCTGGCTTTTGTTTTCAGAGAATACTTAATAAAATGGTAAGATTTAGCTCATTGCTTAATAAATTCCTTCTGCTTAGTAAATATGCAAATTTAGAACCCAGTTGCCTCTTTGTGATGGAGATGGGTAATAATTCAATTTTTTATAATATAAAAATAAAAACAAACAAAAACTACAACCTTTTCTTACAAGGTCCAACATTAAGCCCTTGACATTGCTAGGTTTGAATCTGCTTTTTATTAATAGCTTCCTAAAAATCTTCTAAATAACCTTGAGGCATAAATCATTTTTCTTACAAGATATCAGGTGAGGAAAAAATTACTTATGGGTTGTTAACCAATAAAATCATGGTAAATGACCATGCTTGTTCTAACGTAAAATCAACCAAGTCAAACAGAATGATTCTTCATTTTTTTTTTGGTATTAAAATGGTATATTTCTCATAGAATCAGAAATTTGGAAGAAACTTTAGAGAGTAATCTTCTTAATATGTAGAGGAAGAAGCCAAGAATAAGGAGGATAAGTGATTGGTTCAAGATCATTTGGCTAATTAATAATCAATACTACACTTGAACTCCAGTCTTCTGCTTGTCATTCTAACACTGTTTTCTTTGCTTCCCATTCAACTGGAGGCAAAGCTTCCCCACGAAGATCTGGCCATCCATTAAAACCCTTGTCTCCAACGCAAAATTATTTAATGGAGTTTTTTCTATGTATCTGAAGTGTTCTCATTCATCTTCTATGGTCTCCAGAGGGAGGAATAAATAATTATTATTTTTCACACTATAAAAATATTCCCACCTGAAGAGCAAATGTTGATAATTTGTCAGCAAGGGGCAAAATTGTATGCTCTTCTCATGTGCCTGGGATGTATTCTTTCAGGGAAATCCAAGACTGGTTTGGGTGAATTTTTGAAGGATTCATTAAAAGGTAGAGGAAAGACAGAAGCTATTGGCCTATTAATAAGAAGGGGATGTTCCCTAGCCCAAGAAATGTGTCATTTCATCAGGGAATCATTCATTCAAGGATTTGGAGAAAACTAGGAAATCTGGAGCTGGAGAAGGAAAATGCAAGCTACTCCAAAATCTTTGCCAAGAAAACTTCAAATGGGGTCCTAAAGAATAAAATATGACTGAAAAACTGACCAACTAGTGCCAGGAATGACCAGGCCACAGAATGTTAAGGCATCTTCATTCACCATGCACTTTGAAGGGAATTGTATGTGGTCCTTTAGAATTAAAAGCATGTTGGACCAAGTGCCAGGAATCATGACTTTGAGCCTAGGCATTGCCAGATGGGGTGAATAATTAGAGTGGATCCCCTTCCTGAACTTCCATTTCCCTACTTGTGCAATGATGGGATCTTACACATTCAGAGCACCAGATTAGCTCTTGAAATAATTTAGGACTCTGTGTTTCCATTTCCCCCTCCCTGTTGATTCAAATATCCCATTCAATTCCAGACCCTGTTACTAGGAATCTTTCTGATGTTACTATGTTCCCTATCTTTTCTCATTTACTTTTCTTTGGTTTTTCAAGATTTTCTTGATCCACTTTGTTATGATGTGATAGAAAGGTAGAAACCATCCCATGTTCCAAGTATGTTCCTGAAAATAAAAGAGAGATGGATGGATTTGGAGTCAGAGGGAGAAGGTCCAAATTGTAGCTCCTCAAAACACCTTCATGACCTCGAACAATTGCTTCATACCTAGGCTTTAGTTTTCCCATTTGTTGAGTGGTGGAATGATATCTAGAAGATGTGTACGGTCCCTACCAGCTAGAAATTGATGATGCTTAGACTCTGTTCCATGTCACTTTTCATTCATACAGTTTACCAATTGCTAAGTGAATAACAAGAATTTACCCTTGACATTTGGTACCAATATTGTCCATTATATTTAACTCAAACCATGTCACCACTTCCAGTTGTCAGTAGTTACCTTGTCATTGTCATTGTGTTTGATGCTAAGCTTTCCTGTCTCTGTGACACAGTTTAGTCGTATTAGAGCCTTTTTCTCTGACATAGGAAGTGGAGCAAAATCATAGGCTGAAACACCTAGAATGACTGAGAATAGAAAGTATAGCTGCTGATGCTTGAGAAATCATACCAACTTCTGAGGTTAGGCTACAGAGTGAACATTCTCTCCCAAACTTTTTTTTAACCCCAGACACTGCAGAGACCTTGTTGTACCTTCCTAAAGGATGAATTGTGTTGAATAATAAATCATAAAGTATTTGCTTTCCGAGCCTGTCAGTTATCAAACCCCTCTTTGGAGGTGATTAGTCATGGCTGAGTTCTTTTAAAGGCAAGTCAAAGAACCCCTTTGGAAAAATCCAGGCGCATCTATTTTAAACACAGCCTGAGCCCTGGAATTCTCATCAGCACAGCTATGGAGAAATAGGTAAAAAAATAAGCATTAATTTTCCCCCAAACAGGACAGCCTTCTGCTGTTTACTGTTGAATCCTCTCCGCAAATGAAAGATATGAGCACATCTCGAAACTCTGCCTCTATCGAGATCTTTTCACTTGTGGAAAAAGCAGAGAGCCCTCAGCAGCAGCCCCACAGGGCTCATCACTCCCTGGTGAGGGAGTTAAATAATGTAACGGTTATTTGGCCTGCTGATGATGCTGGCATGCAGAGATGCTCTGCCAAAGCTTTACAAGCAAGTTAATGATAAATGGCAGGAAGCAGGTTCCAGATTTCTGGCTGATTCATGGCAGCTTTGTCCCCTCCATGGCTGGCCTTTGGGATCAATGCATCAGTAAACCCTGTCTATGTATCCAATATATGTAGGGCACTGTTTATACTGTGTCCTGGGAGAGGAGGAGAGCAGAAGCTGTAGCTCGCGACCTCAGGAACTTCATAGTCTAGTTGTAGGGCTCAGACATATGCATAAAAGAGGGGGACAAATATGGAGGCAATGGGCATCTCATGTTACATTCAACTCCTGGTTCTTCAGAGCAAATTCATTCTATAATCTTGGGCAAATCAGTCCACGTCTCTTGGACTCAATTTGTTTTTCTGAAAAGCACAGGTGAGCCTGAGATAGTTACTTCTCAACTCCCTATCATTTCTGAGAGTCTATGATGCCATGTCAAATGGGGGTCCTACCGTCAATAAAGTAATGGATGTTGGACACCTCTCCATGGGATAAGAATAAACAGTGGAGTATGGACCCTTGACCTCACTAGAACATGATCTCCCTGAATTATGTGCCTCCTTTTTCTGGAGATCTATGACCTAAGGTTTATTGTCACATGCTAAGATTCCTGGGTTTGAATCCTGTTTATGTACTCATTAACTGGATGCTTTATGAGCAAGTTTTACTTCAATCTTGGAATCTTGGTTTTCTCTAATGTACACTGGGGACAAAACTACTTAACCTGCCTGATTTTTGAGATTATTACAAGAAAAAATACATAAGAAAATAGTACGACAATTGTTGTTATTACCATTTCACAGCTTAGTCAATTCATCACTATCTATCATTGTCAAGAAGATGAGGAAATAAGTTTAGTTAAATTAAGTGTCTTGTCTTTGGTCCTACAGCTAGGAAACATCAAAGGTGGGATTTGAACCCAGCTTTCCCCAAATCCAAGTCAAGTATTATATCCATGATGCCATATTTCATTTCTTTATGCTGAGGTCCTTTATGCCTCTTCTTCTAGGAAAGGTAGCATCAGTATGGACTCATGTCTAGATTTAAATTTCCCTGCATCATAGAGCCAAGATTATTTCTGACCACTTGCTCATTAACAGTCTATTATGACATGAAGAATGTTGCAAGTGACATTGGTGCAGGGCTTTCCTATTAGTGAAATCTTGGCTTTTTGAGAAATGAGGAGTAAGGGCAGAGCATTAGTGGATGGGGTTGGAAGCTAAGAGGGACCAAAATGGCCTAGAACTATTGATCTAAGACTGAAATGGACCTCTGGGAAGGAGTGTTTGAAAAGCCACTCAGCCATAAGCATCAGTGCCTGAAAGAGCAGGACAAGGAATGATGCCATTATCAGGGAAGGTGCAGCGGTGACCTTGGGTTGCTAAATTGAGTTAATGCTGCCCACCTGGGGTACTGAGCACCAGGCCTGTGTGGGCGTTCCTGCCCTAAAGCCTGTATCTGTTGCTTGTACTAAGAGTAGCTTTTAAAAACTGAAGTCCTTATGCTAGCATTTCCCAGCATCCTCTCCTCTGTTCCTCATTGCGTGTTCTGCACACCACTTCCATGTCTTTGTCCTATAAATTCCCTATGACTGGGGTTAGAGTTGAACCTCTTGGGAAAAGTATATTCCACTTGAGATCTTGGAAAAACCAAGCCATTTCTGGCTCTGCAGAATTTCTTCCATTAAAGATTCATTTTTAGATGCTTCTTACCAAGCAGATACACTGAAGATGTTGGGGATTCTGTGATAAAAGTGACCCAGCCCCTGTCCCTAAAAGGCTTACTTTCTATGGTTGAAGGGTTATATCATGTGCCAGGTAAATACAGAAAAGGTCAAAGAAATAAGGAGAGAGACCTATCAGCTGGAGAGGGTCAGGAGAAGTCAGATTAGGCTTTGGGGAAGAGGAAGGAGTTGGAGGGAGTCTCAGGCATGGATTTAAAGGTATAAGAACATTAGAGGTCATCTTGTTTGACACTTTAATTTTATCAGTGGGGATACTGGGGCACAGAGAAGGCAAGTGGCTTGAAAATGACAACATAACTGGTAATTGTCCAAGACAGAATTTCAATTGGTCTTCCAGTCTTTAAGCCCGGCACTCTGTCCACTGTGTCACTTAGCTCCTATTTCTCAGATAAAGATTTATAGAGGTAGAAATAAAAAAATTTATGTATATATGTACACACATACATGTATGTATATTGGTACATGTATGTGTACACGCATATATAGATTTTCAAAGCTCTTTACAAATATTATCTCATTAGTTCCTTATAACACCCCTGGGAAGGAATTTTTATTATTGAACACATTCTGCAGTTAATAAAATAAGAAAACTGAGATAGGCAGCAGTTAAGTGACTTGTCCAGGGTCATAAGTAGTATCTGAGGCTTACTTGGGGTCCAGTACTTTGCCTATTGTGCCATCTAGATAACTAGGAGAAGGAGTGTAAAAGGCTCATGGAGTTGCATGGAGGCAGAAGGAGTATGGAATTGAGGGAATAGTTGCTACTCTTAGTGGCTTAAAACATAGAGTATATGAAGAACCATGGGATGGGACTGGAAAGGAATGTTAAAATCAGACTGTGAAGGACCACATATGCTGGGCAGAGAATTTTGTATTTTTTCCTAGTAGCAATAGGGAGCAACTGAAGATCTTTGAGTAGGAGTGTGGTATAGTCATACTTGGGCATTGGCAGCATTGTGGATAATGGCTGGAAAAGGATTGTTTACTATGTGTTTCTTTTAATGATTATTTTTGTCTTCTTATTCATCAGGTGATAAATTTATGGGGATCTAGAAAAGAGGGTAATGACAACAGCAGTCATCTCCATGTGTTACTAAATACTTTTCAGAGCCTTTTTATATCCATTCTATAACAATGATGGTGATGAAAATATCTAACATTGATATATGCCAGGAACTGCCCGTAACACATTAAAATATGATCACACATGATTCTCACAATAACTCAGAGACATATGTAGTATTATTACCCCCATTTCACAGTTGAGAAAACTGACTAAGTAATTTGCCCAGGTTCACAGTTAGTAAGTGTCACCATAAGACTATGAGACTGGAGCTCAGGCTTTATCATAAATATGCTTAGAACACCTCCCAACTTTTTATAGTACTTCTTAAGATTCTTTGATAGCTCAAGGCTTCTGTCATAGATGTTAGAATTAAGGAAGCTCCCCAAGAATATGGATCATTCCATTCTTGTTTTTGTATGCTTACTAGATGTCCTCAGGACTTAAAGAGACTAGACTCTTAATACATGATTGCAGAATGACTGACAGATTGACATCCATGCAGTATGCTCATCTACCTATGGCCTCTCATCATAATTTTAATCCATTTCCTTTGCCAGCACCCATGATCAAGTCTTGGCTGCCTCTCCTTGCATGTGAGGTAGCAAATAGTTGGATCCATGAAGGATCTGTGATTTTATCGGTGTGGGGAGCTCCTGGTGTAGACTCTTCCCCTCCATCTATTACAACCTCTCTAAAAGCAAGCTATACGCATCCAGAGGAAGAACTGTGGGAGCAGAAACACAGACGAAAAACAGCTGCTTGATCATATGAGTCGATGGGGATATGATTGGGGATGTTGACTCTAAAGGATCACCGTAGTGTAAATATCAATAATATGGAAATAGGTTTGGATCAATGACACATGTAAAACCCAGTAAAAGGGGAGGGGTTTGGGAAAGGGAGGGAAAGAACATGAATCTTGTAACCATAGAAAAATATTCTAAATTAACTAATTAAATAAAATTCCCTCCCCCAAAATAACCTGTCTAAGATTTAGCACATAAGTTCTATAGAGTTGCCCAAGACTCATCGATGAGAAATTATGGGCTTAGAATTACATAAATAACAAGTGTCAGAGGTAGGAATTGAACTGGGTCCCCAAGAATTCTTTCCACTATATAACACTGTTGTTTTATATGTATATATGTCTCTATATGTATATATAAGTGTGTGTATATATATATTATATATTATACACGAAGGGTATATATTGGTCAGTCACATTTTATTGAGTACCTCTCTGACAGACATCATGCTAGGTGCCGGGGATACAAAGGAAACAGCCAAACCACCCCTGCTGTTAAGGAACTTATCACAGATAAGAGAATGTCAGTATTTAAAATGTTTATATTCCTAAATCTAAAAATATGCCCAGAGTCCTGCTGCTTACAGTGGGTTTATAATATTCCTCTTCCAAGGGCTGGACAATACTTTGGGGAAGATGCCGCATCCTTGACTTTGAACAAAAACAAGGCCCAGAAACATGAAGTATTGCATGTAATCACCTGATCTTTGATTAAGAAACAAGATCCTAAAATAGTCTCCTTGAACCTTTTTCCATTTTCTTCTGGCAGATGTTTGTAGGTGAGGTTTTCCTAAATGGCTTGATGCTGCTACAAATAGCCTGTTTGAAGAAGATTAGCAAACCCCTCTTCAAATACCTTAATAAGTGATTTGGGCAATTGAGGGAAGGTGCTGGACAGTTTCAGGCAATTGCCAACATGTGGAGTTGATGGGTTGAGGCTCCAGGTAGGTTATCAACCACTCAGGGTAACCTAATGGAATGTGCTGATGCCGAGGATAACTGAACACTGAATGGAGCAGGACTTTTCATTCTGCCTTTGCTGATCACTTCTTCTGCAAACTTGGAATTGTTAGCAACTGGGCTTTTATGCTCCCAAGGGCCAAAGTCACTGACCGGGAGTGAGAGAAGCAATTAGAGAAGGTCATTAACTCCTCTTAGCTCTTTGGATGCCACCCGGAGCCCTTCAGCAGAAGAGTTCTAAATGGTAATGGTTCCCAGGAACTTTCCTTTGGCTCACCCCTCTGGACACAAAGCTCCTATTGGCTTGGGGGGGGGGTAACTAGAAGTAGACCACATTACCAACTTCTTCCTTAGTAGAAATGACTTTATCAACAACAATAGGATTAGACTTGTGAATGATTGGTATAGAGAACTCCTAGAGGGGGAGATTTCCTCTGAAACCTATTCTAAAGAGTCATGGAGAGAACTGCTGGTTAAATGACTTGCCCAGGGTCAAACAGGCTTTGTTTCCAAAGATCACTTGATGGGAGGTTTTCCTGATGCCAAGGTCAGTTCTTTATTCACCAGATACTATGGTAGGTGTCAAGAATGTGATTTTTAAAAAAAAGTCAGTTAAATAAAACAAAACAAAAAAACACCTCTTTCTAGAAATTGTTACTTGAACAGAATCATTGGCTATAGGAATAATCAATTTATATTTTGATTCAAGTCTATAATTTCTTCTTGAGTATAGGAATTATGCTAGTGTAGATCAGCCCCTGGTAATTTTTAGTCTTAAAAAATGTTCCTGGGATCAGAGTCCAGTGACTTGCCCAGGGTCACATAGCCTGAATATATCTGAAGCAGGATCTCGACCTTTATGTTCATGAATCTAAGTACATCTTTCTATCCATTTCATCAGAAGTGTCAAACATATTGCTCATAGGCTGAATGAACCCACAATACTCCTAAGCATGACTTCAACTTGATAAAATGTAATTGAGAAATAGTTAGCAAAATAAAAATATAATGAAACATATGCATATTTAAAACTCAGTCACTATGCAGTCTTCAGGGAGGCTTATATATAGTTTGAGGACCCATGTTTCAATATGAGTTGACACCCCTGACCTTCACTGTCAAATAAAGCACTATTATATAGCGTATAGTATAGATCGATGGCTTAGTGGATAGAATGCTGGGGACTGGAGTCAGGAAGACCTGAAATCAAATGCCACCTCAGGCACTGACTAGCTGTGTGACCCTGGACAAGTCATTTAACTGTGTTTGCCTCACTTTCTTCATCTCTAAAATGATCTAGAGAAGGAAATGCTAAACCACTCTAGTAGTATCTCTGCCAAGAAAATCCCAAAAGAGGTCACGATGAATCAAGCATGCCTGAACATACTGAACAACAAAATGTATGGGATGGTGCTAGATACCTCAATTTCTTTCTATTATGTTTTAAATATAATTCTCTTATTTGTCCTACATCCACAGGGAAATATGAGTCATACTTTTCTTCTGACAAGTTCACTGTTCCAGAATGTCCCTTATCACTTTAGTTGCTCAGATCTCTGAAATCTTGAACTTGTAGTTGCTGTTATGGCAAACCCCAAGCCCCAAGAAATCTCCTTTTCATTTATAGAGAGCTAGATTGTGGGATCACGATGCCTAGTAGAGTATGTGAAAGAGATTCAGGGTTGATGAAGTCTTGATCTATGAGGACAAGCACATACAACTCTGATTTCTTTCTCCTATGGAGGATAGGGGGGAATCCTACCTCTCACCCCAGCTACTCTATGCTACTCTTAAAGAAAGATATGAGGGAAGGGGTTAAAAAGGGACAAAAATGACAGATGAGTAACATGGATGAGGGCCAATCCTCCCAAGGTTCCCAGACAACCATGTCATACCAAAACAACCTCTACCACTGATCAGTATTTTAAACTATTAAGGGCTAGATCGAGACCAATCATTTTATCTTAGGGGGATCTCAGTGTCTAAGCCCTAATTAGAAGTTGTTTCTGTCCTCTTAATAGCATACTAATTGGCATGTCTTTTCTTACGAATATGACTAGGAAACATGTCTGTCAGGAAAGATGTTTGCACATGACCCAAAGGCTTGCAAAGACCCAAAGACTCTTGGTACATAAGCTCATTAAGCTGAATGGGGGAGTGCCCTGATCAGCAATCCTCACCCCAACCTTCTACCCTACATAATCATCCCAAGTTCCTTTAATCATTTTTAACTCATAGCTTATGAGTGTCCCTAATCTTCTAAAGAGCACACATGAAATATTATACTCATTCCTTAGTGCTAGACTTTAGGAATAATAATGGTAAGCTGGAAGGAACCCTTTTGTAAAAACGCTGAATGCTTGGCATGTATCCCTTCTGAAATATAACCCATAGAACAGCATCTCATATACATATACTATGGATGGCCTTCCTGGACACAGGACAAAATGGCGGTCACCCCCTTCATTCTAGTTGCCATTCCTTTCTTAATTAATGCAAGTAGAAGAAAAAGATGATGACCTTTATGTAGGTCTCAAATCACTTCACAACCTGGCCATAACTTACTTTTCCATCTTTAGTAAACATAATTCTTCATTTTGTATTCTGTGATGTGGCCAGACAGGTTTCATATATGAGCCTCCATTTCCCATCTTTGAACCTTGGCACTGGTTATATCCCTGTGCAAAGAATAAACTTCCTTATCACCTCTGCCACTTAGGTTCCCATGGCTCCTTTGTACTGTTTCCTAGGCTATGTTTTCTTTTCTTTTTTAAACCCTTACCTTCTTTCTTAGAATCAATATGATGTGTTAGTTCTAAACCAGAACACTGAGGGCTAGGCATTGGGGGTTAAATGACCTGCCCAGGACCTCACAGCTAGGAATTGTCTGAGGTCATTTTCAAACCCAGGATCTCCCATCTCTAGGTCTGGCTCTCAATGAGTCACTTAGCTTGGGCTATATTTTCTAGTACTCTCACCCACAACAAATTTTGCCTTATAAAACACATATGTATACACATGTATGTTACATATAATATATACCTATATATACATTATTTTAAAATATATATGTGTACATATAATTATACCTGTGTATCTTAGGTATACATATTTATACTGCTATTAACCACACACACAGATCCTTTTAATCTTAGCAATACCTTTGAGAATTATGCAGCTATTAGACAACTAGTTGGCGCTACTTCTACTTAGATCTGTGACATTGGACCCATAAGTTGCTTTTTTGGGGGTCTTTTGTTTTTTCCTTTAAACACAAAAATTAAAGAGAAGCGAATCATGGGAGCTGGGTGAGATCACCCATATGGTCCATATAATTTCAGCATTCTATCATTCCAAAAGTATTTTCTTTTCTTTTTGATTCAAGATCATCAACTAAAAATTAATCTTTTTGGAGTCAACCTGAAAATGACTTCTTTCCCATTGAAAGTCCCTAAGCCTCTTGGAAGCTGCACCCTAAAATCATCTCAGCCAAGCTAGTTCTATCTTCTGAATGTATTTTTTTTTCCTTTTGATCCTAGCAGAGCCACTGGGTACTGTGCAGCTGTTATACAATTGCTTTTGCATTCTCCAGTGGTGGTTAAAGTGATTTTGGTCCCCATCTTACAGTAAGGAAAGTTGGAGGGAGGAAATGAGCTCAGCAGGGCAGGAAATATTGACTGGATTCCCAAATTAGGCTTAACAGAGGAAAGTCACAGACCTAGGCTGAGAGACAAACAACACATTTAAGCCGGGGTTCCAACCAGGATGTTTTGCTGATGCCTTTTCAACTTATCTGGGCTCAGAAAATCAGATCCCTCTTGAACCCAAGGTGAGGTAGGATAGTAGAAGGAACTCTGAAAATAGGAGTCAGAAGACCCTGATCCAAGTCCTGCTCTTGCCATTTTCTAGCTCCATGATCTTAGGTACAATGCTTCTCTTTGGTTTCTTCATCTATAAAATCTGATGTATCCTTGATAATTATACTCTTACTTTTCACCTCTGTCTCTTATCAGTCAAGTAATCAATAGAATTTATTAAGTGCCTACTCTATGCTCTGCTAAGGTACTATGCTCTAGGGTTACTAAAAAGACAACAGAATGCACAACAACAGAGCTCCTGATGATGGTGACAACAACCACAACTTGTATTAGTAGCTAGCATGGTTCCTGGCACATAATAGGTATGTAATAAATGCTTATTGGTTTGGTTCAAAGTCAATCAATCGTAGATCAGTGTCTGTTGCTGCCCTAGGGTTTAGCTATAGTGTGAGGAGGAATCTGAGAGAGTTAGGAAGGTCCCTCAAGGAAGGACTGATGCTTCAATGTTGAATTTCTCCTATTTTTTTGAGTCCTGCCCAGTCTGGTTTTAAGGATTTTATGTGTCATCAAAGGCTTTCTTCTTTGTGGAAGCCTTTAAAATAATGTTTATATTTATGGAAATTTCTGGTAACATTTTTTTAAAGTTAGTATAGAAGAGGAAGAAGAGAGATCAGTGTGCGGATAGAGAGGAAGTTTTGATGAGGGTTGTGGAATATTGTTTGTAATTCAAGAAGATAGAATTCTGTAGAAAGCTAGCTTGTTTTTGTCTCTTTAGATATTCCCTTATTTCACAAATACTAATTTGGCCTAGCTTTGGGTATGACTGGTCATTTGCACAGGTCTCTGGAGAATGGGGAATCTTGGTAGAAGATGAAGACAAGAGAAGGGGGAGGTTTGATCCAAACGTTCATCCCTCCTAGAAATTCAGGGCTAGTGACCTGTAGTCTTGAGATATATATTTTTCCTGTTTGTTTGGAGAAGGTTCACAGTTCATTTGTAGTCTCAGAAATGGAAGGACTCTCAGAAATTATCTAGTTCAACTTCTATTTCAACAGGAATCCCCTTTAAAAAGAATTCACAAGAGATGATCCAACTCATGCTTGAAGATTGCCAATGAAGGAGAAACTCTTCCTCCCATTAGAACCCTTTTAGATAACTACAATTATTAGGAAGTTTTTTCATTTCTTCTTTTTCAAGATTATTCTTTCATGATACCAGCCTCTAGTTTTCTTTCTTCACTAGACACCTATTGTCTTCATGGCCAATGCTTATCATTTGACATTTATATGCTATTTACTTTATTGCCATCATCATCTATTGCTTCATCATGGTGTGGAATGAACCCTAGGATTTCAAAGAATATGCCATTAAAGACAACTCTGGCATGCCCAGAGCTCTGGGAAGGCTTGAAGTAACAGATGGCATGCTGATTTTCTGAGGACTATTGTACCCTACCAGAGTGCAGAGATTATTAAGTTATTGTCTGCATTCCTTGTTTCTATAACAATGCCTGGCACATAGTAGGTACTTAACAAATATTTGTTGAATGGATAAATCAATCATTAAATTAAATGATGACAATCCAAGCTCTGATTCCTCAGCAGACATTCTGGATCAATTTTTGAAGATCATCTTCTAAGTTGGAGATGATTTTGTACTCTATATTGCCATCAAAAGAACCCACCCCAATAACATCATATATCCTTGAGTAACTGAATTATGTTCTTTGATGGTGAGTTGAGATAACACACTGGAGAACACCAACCTCTGAATATATGCTTCAAATAGTATCTCTGGCATTTTTTAGTTATGTCCCCATGTGAGACACCATATTGTAGTGAATACAGTGTTGGACAGGTCTCAGAAAGGCTTGTGTTTATATGTAGCTCAGACACTTTTAAGCAAATCATAAAATCTCTTTGTCTCTAAAATCTGTAAATGAAGTATATGGTGTGTATGAGCTCTGAAGAGACCTTTCCAAAGCTCTGTGTATGACCAGCACCCTTTATTTATCACATTTGACTTATCTTTGAGCCTCCAATGAATCAATCATTTCTGAAATACCTACTATGTGCAGGGCATGTTGTTAGGCATTGAGCATACAAATACAAAAATAAAATATTCCATTCCCTCAAAGAATACTAGAATATGTGCAGGGGCATATGTAAGCATATACAAAGTGAATTCATGCTAATTTTGGAGGGGATGTAGCAGCTGATGGTCCTTAAGCATTGACCTTCTACAGTTATTTTCATACTAACCCAAGCTGTTTTTCTATTTAATAGTGTAAAGTATAAGTTCTCTCTCTATGCCCAGAACACAGCTCTGTGCCTTGCACATCAATATTATGTAGTAAATATCTATTTTTGTTGCTTGTATATGCCACTATACCAAGAAAGGTGCTTCCTCCATGAATTGGTGCTCAACTCTATTACTTTGGTGCTTAAAGGATCTATAATTTCATCTCTGTGGATTTCCCTCTCTTGATGCTGAATACAGTCCCAAAATACCATAGCAGATGATTCAATAAACTGTTGTCACCAGGAGTAGTCCTCCCCTGGTATCAACATCTGGGTGATGAATCTCTCCAAATTTAGCTAAGCAAAATTAGAGGATTGTCTAGACAAATTGAGGCATATGCATGAAATGGAATGTTATTTTGCTATAAGAGATGAAGAAATGAACTCCTTTGAAGGAAACTAGGATGAATTCTGTCATGTGATAAAGAATGGAGCTACACTAGGAGAACAATTAATATAATGATATTATTAAAGAGAAAAACAACTTTGAAAGGTTAAGAACTCTGATTGGTGTAATGATGAATCATGGCACTTAACTTTTGAGCATGTCCAATATGGGGATTTGTGTTGAAAGGATTATGTACATATATGTTGTGGGTTTTAATTTTCATTCTAAAATATGCAATTGGAAGTAGTGGGAGAGAGATATAAAAGAAGGAATCATCCTCTACTATTATCAACATCATTATTTTAAAATAGTCTGGTCTCATATGATATAAAGTCCATCACCATGCATGAATAAGATGGTTTTCCAGATTGGAAGTATCTGCTGAAGTTTATATTCAACTGGAAGAGTCTTCAACACCACAGGATTGTAGGGTTGTCTCTAAGCTGTGTTGAAGTACTATTAGAGAAGCCCAATCCTCTTAATTACTACAAACATTTGAGCTGAGATAGAAGAAATGATTTTGGCATTTGGGAATCCTGGAGTTGAGACAGGAAGTCTTTCTTCCTAAGTAACTCACTTTCTCTCTGTTTTGTCTAACCATCCTAGTAAATACTTCCCTTCCTACCTTTAATTTCCATATTTTGCCTTCTTTCATGTATTATTAAAATAATAGATCATTTGAGAGACACTTCTCTTTAAGTAAGCCTGTGACATGTTGCCTGAGCCTAGCATCAGGAAGTCTTTTCTTTGCCAAGCATCAAAAGAATAGATTTTAGTTCGTATGGTGCATAAACTTTTGAAACATACACAGGATGAGTTTAATCATATGCAGTTCTCTACCTAGTCCTGAGGAGTAGCTTAAATAACAAGCAGTGATTGACTTTTTTCTCTTCTTTAAGATGATTTTCCAAGGGGCTGGGATTTGCCCTGTAGAATGACTGCTGTGCAATAAACACATTCTTGATTTCATCCAACATAGGTGGAATAAGTCCATTTGCCTTCTGTTAAGAATCAGTGCCCCAGAACTGCTGCAACAGGATTAATATATTCTTGCCCTAATACAAACCAGTGGGAAGTTTAACTGAGGCCAAGGGTAAAGGTAGGGGTGGGATGGAGGATCCTTTGTTAAAGTAATACCGTCCTTCTTATTGAAACTTGAGAGAACAAGGGACTTTTAGAAATAGGGCTTCAAACACAAACCCTCACAGCTGTTAAATGGAGAATATAGAAGAGAAGCAATAGGAGAGGGTGAATGATTTTTAATATGGCTTTGAACATATACCTTCCCCCATACCCATTAATTCTCTATCTCCTCTGATTCAAGGAAGCCTGCAAACTTTCAAATTCTCTGACTTAGCCTTTGATGTATACCTTTGCATTATAATGGCCAACATCCATATTATATTTTCAGGTCTTTAAAATGATTTGCATATCTTCTCTCTTTTGAATTTTGTGATGCTTCTGTGTAGTAGAGGCCACAGATTTAATCTTTCATTTAAAAATAAGAAAATTGCTGCTCAGAAAAATTAAGTGCTTTGTGTCCATAGTCACAGAGCTAGTAAATGGTATAGTCAGAATTTGAATTTGGGTCTTTTGGATTCTAGTTCCATTACTGTATCCTCTATTTCATGTTGCCATTATATAAGACCATATGCTTTCCCTAGAATAGTAATAACAGTTTATATATGCTTGTCTTTAGGTCTTACAAAGCCCTTTTCTCATAGTGACCCCAAGAAGGTCATAGATTTTAATTTCATAGAGACCTTATATAATTTATTGATGATCACATTGGCAATAAGTGTCAGAATTAGGATTTGATCTCATGTCTAGTATTCGCTTTTACTCCAGTCTTTCTTTCTATATAGCTTTGAGATATACATATGAAAAATTTGCCTTATTTATTTTTAACTTATATTTATTTTAACATATATTTTAACTTATTTATATTTAGGATCACATCTTTGAGCTTGAAATTTATCAACGTTATGCCTTTCCTTTTCTTTTTTTTTCCTGCCTGTTCCATGAGTTCTTACAAAGGGTATTTTCTTGAAATTTACTGTGGAACTTGTTGAGGTTTGATTTATGGTTCATCAATGAATTTCAGGAATTTGTTGCACTTTATTTCAGTTGCAAATGTCCAAACATCGATGCAGTGGCCAAAGAGACAGATTGTTAGTTATCTCATCCCTTCAATAGCAGGGAGATTTTGTGGAGGAGGGTGGATTGGTACATCCAAAGGGATAGGCATTGTTCTAGCAGTTACAAATGTTAGGAAGAAAATGAGCCATGTTTTATCTTGTTGTTCAGCTCCATGGATCAATGACCATTAAGTAAATAATACATTAATCACATTGTGTCAGGTAGAATTCTAATTGCAAGCTCAGAAAAGAGGGAATTCATAACAAAACCAAAAGTGGCCCTTGATTGTACAACAAAGAGTAGACAGGAAGCTCCATGAAGGCAAAGACTGGGTCTGATCTCAACTTTGAATCATGTTTTTTGCCCTGGGTTCTACACATAATTGTGTTAAATACTATTATTACTACTATTAATGATACTACTAATAATGAAACACTAATAGTATTTTCTGATCTTTATTGCTGAATCTGGTGATCTTTTCTTAATCTTCACATTACTTTATGTCTCTGAATTTTATGCCATTATTGTCTACTCTTACCTCCTAGAAAATCTATTTTCTTGGCTTTTGGAACACTGCTCTCTCCTGGTTTTCTTCTTACCTAAGGGATATTCTTGGGTTCCATTGCTGACTCATCCCATCCCTTCTCATTAAGTATGGGATTTGATTCCCTTAAAGATTTGTTCTGGACCCCCTTCTCTTATCCTTTTCTATGCTTTTCCTTATTGAGGCTCTCATGGGTTCAATTATCATGTCAATGCAAATGACTTCCAAATCTATATATCCAATTTGAATCCCCCTTAAGGGTTTTCAACAGTCAATCAGTCAAGAAATATTTGTTTAACACTTACTATGTATGAAACACTAAATACAGAGCGGAAAAAAAAAATAGTTCTTACTCTTAAAGAGTTTACTTTCTAATTGGGTTGACAGCATATAAGTAATTATTTGAACTGTATAATTGAAAACCTGTTACCCTAAAAAAGAACTACATTTCCTGGGAGCACACTGACTTCCTGTCATTACATACTTCCTGTAGACAGGGAATAAATTGAGTGGGAGGTCCTACGTTCATTCTCTTTGACTTGATGCAGAGCATGGTGGTGGTAAATTCCGTGTTTGGAACTGGCTAATTAGCCATGGGCATGTGGTTTTTATTTTGTATTCCTTTTATTCCTTTATTTCTAATAATCATTAATAAATCTCCTAAATGTAATATTTTATTATTGCACATTAATTTCAATTTTTATAGAACACAAAACTTATACAGGGGGTAAATTGGAGATAATATCAAATGGAAGGAACTAGTAGTGGTAGAGAACCAGGAAAGGCATATTAAAGAATATATTATTTAAGCTAAATAAATCTTGAAGGAAGCCATAGAAATGAAGAATCAGAGACATGACAACCTATTGTGTACCCCCAGAGGGAGTGAATTAGATATCTAGAGTCCCATGTATCCAAAGCATGATTTAGTAAGTTTCCCTCTCCTTAAACTTACTTCTTTCTCTCTACAATTCCTTACTTGTACCCCAAAATCACCTTTATTTTAGTCATCAACAACTCAACTTCACTCTCTTCCTTAATCCTTCTCTCTCCTTTCACACAGATATCCAATTGGTTGCCTGATTTTGCCAATTTTAATTCTGAAACTATCACATATGTCTTGCTTTCTCTACCCACATGGCCACTACCCTCAATCAGCCTGTGTCCAGTGTCTTTCTTTCCAATCCATTTTTTCATAGGATTGCCAAAAAGATTTTTTTACTATACATATCTGACCCTGTCCCTTCCCAACTCAATGATATACAGTATTAGAAATTCTTCAGTCTTGTGTCTTCAGAATCTGCCTCCTTTTCCAAATTTATTTCACATAATTCCTTCATATACATTCCAAGTTTCAGACAAACTGTCTCTTTTATCTTCCTCAAGATTCCTAAGCATCCCCTGTCTCCATGCTTTGCCCTCTGCTATTTCGCCCATCATGGAGATGCACTCACTTTCACTTCTTAGTTCTCAGCTTCCTTGGAAGGCAGCTTCAGTGCCACCTTCTATGTATGGGAAGGCTAGGGAATATTCTCTCCCTCTTTCCTATCAGAATGGCTAGTTGGCAGAAGGTTTTTATTAAGAGTGAGATTGGATAGAAAAGGAATAAAGAAAATATTCAAGAAAAGTGGATTGGAATAGAAAACCTATGAAGGAAAAGAAGGTTGGGGGGAAATGATCTACTTATACATTTGGTAGAGGCTCATGACCCAATCAAAAGCATAAAAAGGAAAGTTGTATCTCCAGTTTATAGCACAGTGGCTTGCATGCAATAAACACTTAAATCATTTTAACTGAATTAAAAGCTGTACCTAACTGCAAATAGCATGCAACTTTTAAATAATGATAGGTGACATTTATGTAACATTTTCGATTTACAAAATGTTGTGCATATATTATTCCATTTGAGCCTGGCTAAAACTCTGTGAGGAAGGCATTATCAGTATTATTTTTCAGATGAGTAAACTAAGATTGAGAGAGGACAAATTAATTGACTAGAGTCACATAGCTGTTAATACAGAATTTTACCAACTGTTTTCCCAACTAGAAGTCAATTTCTTTATTCACTAGGTCATCTACTTGCTTCCTAGGCATTGAGTTTTAGATGCATGTTTTTCCCCTTTCCCATCACAATATTCATATTCTCACTTTTGAGGTTCACATTGAAGTGTTTGAAGAGTTGTCATATGGAAGAGAGAATAACCTTGGTCTGGTTGTCCCTAGATGGTTGAACCAGGATCAATGAGTAGAAATTGCAAAAGGAGCCATTTAGGTTTAATATCTTGGGGAAAATCCTAATAGTAATAGCTGAACAAAAGTAGAACAGTTTCCTTTTAGAGGTGATGAATTCCCCTGACTGGTGGTCCTTAAACTATAACCAGATGGCCTTTGGAATGCTGCAGAAGAGAGTCCAGCTAAAGATCAGATAGGCACTAGATCACCTCAGGGCTTCCTGCCATCTTCTACTTTTGAAACCTGAGCATTAATGTTCAGAACAGTAGAGTTAGGAGATGGGGAGATAGCAATGTGACAGCCAAAGAGATTCCTTTCACAGCTTCCCAGATGTTCAAATTATGAATAATTCAAGAGCTCTCCACCTATTGGACTTCATTTTAGGACTTGGCAAAATTTGAAAAGCTTTCATATGTCAAGTATTTCATATTTCAAGAGAGAAATGAGGCAAGAGCTTCCTCACATAAACTATTCTCCTTCCTTTTTATCCCCTCTCTTGCTCGGAACCCTTGCCTCTGATTTCCAAAGGCAACACAGTTCTATATAAGCAAGCACATTTAACACAGTGGCTCCTGTTGCTATTAAAATATTTTGATGACCACCAAAGGAATCATTTGGCAGAGAGCCCACTGTGAACTAGCGAAAGCCAATGACACTGTTGAAAAATGGACTTATATTGAGGCTATTTACAAAAGTGGAAAAATAAACACAAGTAAACAAAACAAAACAAAAGAACCAGTGATGATGACATTGTGAAGATGTAACTGGAAAGCTTTGATGTGGTGCATTTCTAATTTCAGCTAGTGGTTTCCTTCTCACACAAACCTGAGTTAAAAAAATTAATTAATAAGATTTAACACTTCATAATCATCAACTAATTAATTAGCTATTGAGCCCCTACAGGAGGGCTCTGAGAGGCCTGTGTTTAAGATCTGGGCATTCTCAGATTTTCTGCATTGCAGATATTACAAAGAGGTTTTCATCTCTGCCCGTTCTCATTTAAAAATAACCAAGAATAAATCTTCCCCTTGTGAAGGGCAAGAATTAATTTTTTTCTGAGCTGATAAAATGGATGAGGAAAAGTCACATGACAAACAGAATACAGGTAATGTGTAGTGATTTGGATTTTGGTGTTAGAGCAGGGCAGTAGGACTTTGTTTCATGGTGCCCACTACAGATGTTCTTGACAACACTTTCAGTCCTTCAGTATCCTTCAGTATTCAGCATCCCATTCAGTGGGATGAGCTAGCTGATTCTTTGCACTGCAATAGCTTCATGTCACAATCCTAGGGTCTAGCTTAATGCCCCAGTCCTCTACCCTCTCCCAGTTGAATGCATTTATTTTACCATGTATTTCAGGTACAAATATTTCTGATTATGACAAGTGAAATAATGTTGAATTCTAGCCTCCTAAAGACTTATGTCTTTGGTCCACAGAACTAATTCTTGTAGTATTGTCCCCCCTCTACCCAACTGACACTTCTATGGAACTTCCATTTAGTCAAATGAAACTGACAAACACAATGACTGCATCTGACAAATAAGGATGTAATATTCCATTTCTGTAGCTCCCTACCTCTCTTCGGAGGAAAAGAAGGTGGTGGTGGTTGTTATGCTCATTACTTGTTCTCTAGAATCAAGAATAGTTACTGCAATTGATCTAAGTTTGACTTACTTTGACCCTTTTGAAAACTCTTTATGGGCAAGTACTTTAAATATCATTTCTTGACTTTGAGAAAATAATATATATGTAACATGTATCATGATTGCATATTTATGCACATATGGCCATCCAATGCAACTGAGGACGTCTCCAGGTGTAAAGATTTTTCGTGCCATTGGACCCAGGCTTCCAACGCCGAGAGAGTGGGACTGTCTCTGTGCATCAACTTTTCCACTTAAATCTCCTTCACGCACAAGTGTCTTTGTGCACACTCATCTATACACCATGGATGAAGGTGCACAAAGACAGTCGTCATCCTCGGTTGCCGAGAGACTACTACTATGTATAATTTTTAGAGAAATATACATTATACATTTTTCCTGGATCACTGGTCAAAAACTAAAAAAGGGATAAATTTAACATTAATATGAGTAAAATTCTCTGAAGAATAGAAGCCATCTCAACATGGAATGAACCACCTTGGGAGATTGTGAGTTCCCCTGCCCTGGTAGCTCTTAAGCAAAGGCTACATGACCACTCAGTATTTCTTTGGAATACTATAGACAGGATTGGACTTCAGGTATAACATGGGATAATAATTGGCCTTGGAGCTCCTAATAATATATATGTGTCTATACCATATACATATCACCAGAGAGATGCATATATGTATATAAATATACATACATGTACATATAGGTGCATATTTATAAATAAATATACATGCGTATTATCTGTGTTGTATACAGACATATACAGAATACATATACTCTATGAATATTGTGTGTATATATATATATATATATATATATATATATAGAGAGAGAGAGAGAGAGAGAGAGAGAGAGAGAGAGAGAGAGATAGCGCCACTACAGCTAGGGTACAGATAACCTATGATCTTGGAATATATATTAATATATTATATTGTGTCATTTTCTCTTATGTTATCTTTATTTTATACTATATAATAGTGCATTATACTAGTCTATTTTGTTAGTGCTATATTATGTTAACATATATCATATTTTTGTACACATACATATTCTCTCTTTTCCCCATAACCAAAATCTGTATATTTTTCTCCAATTATGGACGTCAAAGGTTAACTTGTTCAGACATTCAAATAGCACATAGTTTCTCATGCAATTAGCAACCCATCCCCTGAACACTCAGAAAAATCTAAAAGATTCCAGGTCTTATTAAAATTTGGAATGAGGAAGGAAGAAGGAAGGACAATAGTAGAGAAACATTGGAGAAATGTTTCAAAGGGAAAACGAAGTAGAATTGCAATTGCTCTATGAATATAAAAGATACACAATGTGGATTTATAGGGGAAAAGAGGCAGATTTTGCATAGAAGATTTTCTTTTCTGCAGCTCTAAAAAAGGACTTATAAAAATACTATTCTGAACACTGGGCAACAGTTTGAAAGTGGCAGGCAGTAGTCACCCCCTTCCTGGAAGACTGATTCATCTTTCAGTTTAATTTGCCTCTTGATACATTAATTTTTAAGAATGTCTGATCATTCCCCTAAGTCTGCAGACTGGCGATGGCTTTCCTACCTTCCATTCCAGTGCTTAAACAATCCTGTTTCATTGCAAACACCTCACCACCCTTCAAATAAAGAATATTTTTCATGAGCAGAACAGTTCTAAGCACTCTGATAGTGTTTGTTTCATGGATCTCATCAAGCAAAGATTTCTAGTTTAGGGCCAAGACTGAGGGTCGGGGGAGGCTATTTGCTTGACTCCGCTCAGGTTTCTATCTAATTGGAAATTGGATTTGTAAACACTTCCTGCGTAGACATCTTGGTTTACTTTCTCTCTAAACACCACAGTTCATGCCGCCCCATCTCTTGGCTGGCACAATGGCATGGCCAAGGCCGCAGCTGTTGGTATTCCCCTCCTCCCACCTCCCCATGCCTCATCGTGCGTTCTTCAAATGCATCCTGAAGAAGACTACATGCTACGCTTGCTTTGACAAATCTGTGGCATGGAATTTAAGTGGCCATATCTCTAATGAGCTCCAGTAGCAGGCAGGTTAGTTCTCCGTTTCAGTAGCAGCACATAAAAACATAATGAAGGCACTGACTCTCCTTGGGCAAAAGGAAGACCCACTCCTTAAGACACACTCAGGAAATGTTTAAAATGACTTGGAAAGAGATATAGGATATTGTCAGGGCATTTTGGTCCCAAATCTTCTTGATCAGTGTCTTATCCTTATTCTCTAAGGATGGAAATTGGCTCGGATCATCCCTTTGGTGCCGGCAGAGGGAGATTTCAGAGTTAAATCGAGACTGGGGAGGATATTTTCTCCATAACATCGTCCATGATGCTGGAGTAAAACTGAGACACAGCTCATTCAGCTGCAGACTCTAAGAGGGTCCGTTGTAACTGTGCATTTTAATGAAGCAAATCAGCTGAAGAAATGTTGTCTCTATACTGTGGGGTAGCTGTGTGCCTTGTCCAGCACCCCCGGGGACACACAGAGGACTACTATTTCTCAGGCTGCTATTCGTCATGCCCTCTAAGAGTATATGTGCCTTTCTTTTGGTTATGGTTCTATGTTTGTTCCTTAGTATTTCTTTTTTTTAAAAATCGGTGGAATCGGTTTAATTAACTCCTGAATGGGTCTCTAGAAGAATGGGTTGCATTTTCTGAACATCTTGTCCCAAATGAGGGTGAGCTCGGGATGTGAGCCTTTACGGAGTCTGCAGAAGCATTTAAAATGTAAATCAATTTCATTGCATTACCAGGGATGACATCTGTACTCGGGTAGTACAATTGAAATACAAATTGGATTTAGGAGATCAAATACCTTCTCTTAACTAATCACTAGGCCACAATGAACAAAGCCAACAACATAGAAATAAATTGCCCATTGATTGCTGGGGCACAGCATGCTGGTAAACATTTTTTTAAAAGGGAATATGGTCATATTTCCTTGGTCAGAGGTTCCAGACATGGCATACAGCTCCAGGTTTTGGAAGTATTTTTGCCTCCTCATCTGTCTGGACAAGCTGGAGGGCACAGTGGACAGAATGCTGAGCATGAAGTCAGGAAGAGCCAACTTCCCCAGTTCAAATCTGGCCTCAGATGCTTTGTAGTTGTGTGATCTTGGGCAAGTTACTTAGCCCTGTTTGCCTCAGTTTCCTCATCATAAAATGAGCTGGAGAAGGAAATGGCAAACCATGCCATTGTCTTTGGCAAGAAAACTCTAAATGGGGTCACAAAAATTCAGATGATTGATCAATGACTGAACACCAAGTCACACATCTGTATACTGCTTTGTAGCTCTGTTCAAGTTAATCAATTCAATAAACACTTCATGGCATAATGAAAAGAACCCTGGAATTGGAGTCTAGAGAAATCTATGTTCCAATCCTAACCTCAGCACTCGGGAGCAGAACAATTTACAGACAGTGAAGAGAACCATATAAATAATGTAACATGTAAAGACAAATGACTAGAAAACACAATTGTTCTGATTGGTTCAAAGGCTAACCTTGATTCCAGAAGCCTGAGGGAAGCCTAACCTTGACCTTTCTTCTGATTCAAGGGGATGGAGTAGAGATCCAAAATGGAACCATGTGAAAATGCGGGCGACCTCCCCTGCATGTTTGGTTCATGGGGTTTTGTTTTGATTTGTCTTTTAAAGAGGCAAGAGAGGAGAGAGGATGCCCCTTAATTGAAACATAACATGAATTAGATTCATGTTAGAAATGATCAGGGGGGCAGCTGGGTAGCACAGTGGATTGAGAGTCAGGCCTAGAGATGGGAGACACAGTATTGATTCCAAGATGGAAGGTAAGGGTTTTAAAAAGAAAAAAGAAGAAATGGTTAGCATCTGTGTGTTTGTGGCCAGATCACTTTGATCTTTTAAACCTTCTTTCCTTGGGAGCAGCTAGGTGGCACAGGGGGACTGGAATAGGGAGGATCCATGTGACCGTAAGCAAGTCACTTTACCCTGTTTGCCTAGATCTTGTCCTTCTGTCTTAGAATTGTTACTAAAACAGAAATAAGGGTTTAAAAACAATCAAAAAAGCCACCTTTTTTCCTTGAAAATGACACTTACATTTCCTTCTTCACAAGGACTTTGGGAGGAAAGCCTTTGGTAAATAGCTAAGTAATATGTATGTTTCAGTATTTATAATAATAATTAATATAATAGTCATCAGTATTCTGATTATTATTATTTTGTGGTGAGGCTGCATGGTAGAGGGAATACAAGCGTTGGTATCTGGAAGACCTGGATTTAAATCTGAAATCAGACAGCAATTGGTTTGTGTGACCATGAATTGATTGCTTAATCTCTTTGTGCCCAGGGCACCTGTTTAAGACTATATATTAAAAAGCCCAGGGCAGCATTAAGCTTTGAGACCTACAGGCCAATCTTATTTAAAAAAGAGAAGCAGGATAGACAAGGAAGAGCCCTGAAATTTCACTTACAATCCTCTTTTTCTCCTCTACAGTGTTTAAGCTCAAACTAAAATTCATTTTACAAAACTGAGATGCAGAGGTATAATTCTGCATCAGCATGAGGGGATTTTTCTGCACTAATGGAATTATAGTTTAAATGGCATATCTTTTCTGCTTCCATCTTTTTTTATCTTAGTTTCTATCTCTTCCTCCTTTCTTCTTCCTCCCTCTCTCATCTCTTTATTCTCCCTCTCTCCCCCCTCCCTTTTCTTTCCTTTTCCTTTCCCTCTATCCTGCCCTCTCTCCCCCTCTCTCCCCTGTGAAATTCCTAGGTTAGCAAACTCTTAACAATGCAAAAAAAAAAAAAACCACTAAAAAAACAAAAAACAAACTCTTTCTCAGCAACTTACAGAGAGTTACCTATATTAGATAAACTAACAGGTTAAACTACATGCCTAAGAGGCACACAGTTTGTGTCAGGGGTAGTATTTGAACCTAGATCTCTGTGACTTCTACACTAGCTTTCTATTGAAACATGATGTAACTCATCTATCTCACCCATCCATCCATCTACCTATCTATCTATACGTCTATCTACCTACCTACCTACTTATCTATCTGACTCTCTCTCTCTCTCTCTCTCTCTCTCTCTCTCTCTCTCTCTCTCTCTCTCTCTCTCTCTCTCTCTCTCTCTCTCCCTTCTCTCTATCTGTCTTCTATTTATCTGATTTTCTATTTATCTCTATCTCAATTTATCTCAAATTTTCCTCCTCCCTTCTTTAATCCTTCCTTAATTCTCCTTTCCTCTCTTTCTTTCTTTCCTTCCATCCATTTATATCTCTATCAACCTCAGCTATGCCATCTCTCTCTGTGTGTTTCTCTGTTAATATTTTTAATCTGTCTCTGTGTCTAAACGTCCACATCAAAGCCTATATCTACCTATTTCTCTGGCTCTATGCCAATATTTATAACCATATCAATATCTGTATCTATACCAAGATCTAGATCTATTTCTGTCACTGTCTCTGTTTATCTGAGTCTCTGAAGTTTTGCTTGTTGTTAGAGATGCACAGATGAAAAATAACACTGTCCCTTTTCCTCCCCCAGAGATTAAATCCAAATTAATGTTTCCAGATAATTATCTCTTTAGAGTAATCTGTAAACTGGCTAACCATAGAGATTTCAGGCACTCCTAGAAATACTTTGGCTAGTAGTGTGCTTCAGTAATGGGTTCCAGAAAAGTTAAATGACTTGCCCAGGTTCATTAAGGCAGTAATCAGTAAAGCTAAGAAGAGAACCCAAACATTATCTAGACTCTAAAGGCAACTATCCCATGTCATGGACTTTGCATTCTATGCAGAGTAACAGGATCAAATTCCGGGCAGAACTAAGGTGAGAAGAAGGGAGACAAAGAAGAATTTCTGAGGCATAAACACAAACAAATTGTTGGAGTTCAACCTAGTAGATGCACTATGGAAACCTTATAATAGCTCCAGGGTATTCAAGATCCTTGGCTTTGAAGTTCCTGAATTCCAGGGCCTTTGGATCAAAAGGCAACAACAGGTCATCAGCTTCATCCCACTTCATGCCTCCTAGGGAAACACTGGAGCCATGCTGGCTTTCTTGTTTTTATTTCTCTTTCTGTGGTTGGCTTCAATCTGCCTTACTCTGCAGTTCTTCCCCATTGTTCCTTATTCTGGCCTCTGGGGCCAAGTAGAATAATCTCACTATCCTACTTATCCTCCTCTGGACACTGTTTGTCAAATATGATTTCCTAGTTATCTCTTAGCACTATAATTCTATGATTAAATAAAAGTCAACATTCTGTTCTAAAATCAGATCTGCTGTTTTGATGGTAAAGATACCACAGATCACATCTCTGCAAAGATGATGGGTGGAAATGAGCATATGCAAGGATCCAAAAATGGAAAAGAAAAATAACCTTTTATGTGATCATCAGATAGCCAAATATATATTTAAAAAAAATTATCTTGGCTCAGAAAATGAAACTGAAGCATGATGTCTCTTGAGATATATTAGGAGGCTTCGTCATTTCTATTCCTGAACTCAAATCACAATAAATATTTACATATAATATATGTATATAACATGTGTTTGTATATTCTGCATATTGAATATACATAATTTATAGGTAATATATATCATATACAAATATTATATTGTTTGTATATATTTATGAATTTTGTTAAATAATTTTGTGAATACAAATAGTCTCCTGAAATCCTTATTAGTAAAAACAAGTTATATTAGACTATATAATTTTTTAATTATTATTAACTAAGATTTCAGAAACTATTAACATTTTCTTTTGAATATGGTCAGAATATGGTTTTAGGGAGTATTGAAGGGGTAGAAATAGTGTATGTTCAGAAATAGACTAGAGGAAAGACCAAGAAGAAAAGGAATATCAGGGAAATCCAACACAGGACCAGAGTGTGTTGATCTTAGGACTTTATGGAGCTTGGAGTCATTGTCCATGAATAATCATTTCTTTTCTTTCTTTTATGACATGGTAGGAAGTAGAGAAATTAGAAAATATTATTTGGACCAACCATCAATTGTGGAAAAATCCATTTTGTTGGAAGGGTCCTTTTAGTAAAGTGATTTTTAAAATATGAATAATCAAAATCAATAATGCTGTGCCTGAGTCTGTCTTGTCCTGTTAGGGAAGAATACTGTTTTGGTCACATTTGGGGTGTGAGAAGAGGATTTTGTTTCAGACCAGATTGTAGTAGCAGAAACTGTCTAAGAGAAAGATAGATAAGTGGACCCTACCAAGAAGAGGGATGACAAGCAGGGGGCTATATTTCTGGGAGCCACACACTAGGGGTTGGCTTGTATTTTGATCCATTCTATAAATCTATTCTATAAAACAGTAATGTTGAGGGTATTGTATTTCATAATTTCTTGAGATCCCCCCATTTGGTCTACCTTCTATTACATAAGAGACCTTTCATCATGGCCATCAAGACCACCCCATGGCCATCTCCTTCACTACCATTGGATGCTCATTTTATACTCAGAGTCACATGGTAACATTATACTGTGAGAGACATCAGGGATAGCTACATAGAACCACTAAATGTCTAATATTTAAGGCTGGAAAAGACCTTTGAACCCTTTTCATCCAACTTCGCACTGACAAAGAATTGCCACTACAGCTGATCTGAAGAACAGTTATCTGGCCTTTCCTGAGAGATTTCAGTGGTAGAAGAGGCCACTCTTTCCTCCAAACAGCCCATTCTAGTACTGAGTACTCCTAATTGTTTAGCCTGTCCTTCCTTATAAGCACTGATTGGGTTTTTTGTTAACTTCTTTCTCCTACTTCTACTCTTTGAGACAAAATTCACTCCTTCTTCCATATGGCTGCCATTTATATGCCTAAAGCAGCTATTTTCACCTTCTGTCTCCAAAGTCCTCTCCTCTCCTAAGTGAGACCTCCGCTGCTTTCTTACATTGGTCCTCATATGACATGGGTTCAAGGACCTTCACCTTCTTGGCTATTCTACTCCAGCCATTTTATAGATTTTGTTTTTCCTAAACTGGGACATTCACAATTATCATTAAATCATTCATTTCATTCATTCAATCAATCAACAAGAATTTCTTAAGTAGTTATTCCATGCTGCCACTATGTTAGGTAGTGAGGATCCAACATAGAATAAAAGACCTTACATTCTAACTGTATCTCATCCTATGGATATAGTCTGCCGGACAATACTATATGAGTGATCTCCCTGGTCTGAAATACATCAATAATTACAATAAAAAGTGAATGAACTAGAATAGAATCTAACTAATACTAAAGAATGTTAAGGAGAACTAAAGTAAAGGATTGACAGAATAGATAGAGAGCTGGCCTCCAAATCAGGAATGTCTGGGTTCAAATCTTGCCATATGTTAGTTTTTCTGACTGAGATAGTCACTTAGCTTTTGAGTACCAAAGACAACTCTCCGAACCCAAGTTTCAGGGAGGATTCCTGTTTGCATTGTTAGGAGGAATTCTTCACTGAAAAATATCTATATTGATGAGATCAAAGGTTGGGACAAGGAAAATAAAAGAAAATGACTAATTACATGAGAGGCTACATTCCCTGATATGTATATATATGGTCAAAGATGGATTCAAAGACAAGAAGACTGGGATTCAAATCTTGCCTCAGGTCCTTCCTAGATGTTTGAACCTAGGAAATATATTTAATCTTATTTGCCGTCCATTTGCCTTTCTGTCTTAGAATGGTTCCTAAAGTAAAGGTTTAAAAAAAATAAAACATAATGGCTGGATGATCCTGAACAAAATCACTTAATTGCTCAGTGCTCAAGGTTAGAGGTATTAAATGTGATCCAGAACACTCTTGAGTATAGCCTGGACCATGTAATGGGAAATATTTAGCAAAATCAATAAGAATACAATAAAATATATCTAATATTATGCTTTTAAAATCAAGTCAATATGCAACCCTCAAGGATACTCAAATGTGGATTAGGCTCCATTTCTATTTGAATTTCATACCATTAAACTAGGTAGTTCTACATTGGGAAAGGAATTTTCTAGGCAATCCTAAATTTAGTCCTGATATCTAATTGTAATCTTATAAATTAGAGCTAGGTGTTGCAGTAGATATAGTACTGGACATAGAGTAAGGGAATTACCTTCATGAGTTCAAATCCAGCCTCAGACAATTACTAGCTTTGTGACCCTAGACAAATCACTTAATCCTTTTGGCCCAAGTTTCCTCATCTGTAAAATGAGCTAGAGGAGGAAATGGCAAATCACTTCTGTATCTTTGCAAAGAAAACCCTAAATGAGCTTATGAATAGTTGGAAATAAATAATAACTGAAAAGGACTGAATGACAATAGCAACAAACATGGGGTGAAAATCTCTGAGGCCGACAATTTTTAAGATAAAGACTTTGACCTTCCATTTCTGGGCCTCCTTTTCCTATCTGCAAAAAAAGGGGTACATTGGATTACATTATCTATAAGGTCCCTTAGGACTCCAAAACTTGGGCATTTTGTATTATAATTATTGATAAATTATGGGAAATATACCCATGTCAATATTTTTATAAGCAAGAATAGTTGTATACATAGGTATAATAGATATCTGCCTATGTGATATTAATTCAGGAATTCCAGAAAGCATTACTGATCCCAAAAGCCCATTGGCTAGTGTTTGCCACGCTATTTTTAGATCTTAAATGAAGCTAGCTGAATTTTTAAAGACTTTTGGATTACCTTACCTTGCTGGTCACTTTCCATTCTATTCCACCTCCACTAGTTACCTTGCCCATCAAAGATAACTGTACTGAGGTCTACTCCATGATTATTTGTGATTTCTTCCCTGGGATCCACAACTTAAGGATCTTTAGCCATGCTGCTCACCTCCCTTCCTGTAGACTCTGAACACTTTTAACGTCACATTAGTGGCTTTGCTCTTGGGGTGTCCTCCATGATTTCTATCTTCTTTTTCTGTTTTATTATCCCCTACTGAGAATGTAAGCTCCTCATGTGTAGTGATAATATAATGTTTATATCCCCTAACACTTAGCACTGTGCCTGACCCAGAGTAAGCATTTAATAAATGCTATATCATCTATGTATCTATGTATCTATGTATCTATGTATCTATGTATCTATGTATCTATGTATCTATGTATCTATGTATCTATGTATCTATGTATCTATCTATCTATCTATCTAATAGAAGAACCCTGGAGATGCATCATGTTAATTGTTATCAAGATAGAATTTAAGTTATTTTCCCGTAGCAAAAATGTGAAAATGAGGAATTGGGTAGAATCATGAACACACTGGGTATCTGCTTGATGGTAAGGGGAGGGGAAATTAGAGAAGAGAGTATCAGAAGAGGGAGAAAGGACAGAGAAAGAAGAAATAAGGTCACTGAAGGTGAACGACCTCCTTTAGACTTTCTCTGAGTAGGCACTGCCTACAGCCTTCTAATTCATAGACAAATTCAAGACATCTGAAATGGTATATGCATAAAAATATAGCAAGCAATTGATTAAAAAAAAGGAAGGGATAAAATTGCTCAAAGATGAAGGAGTAGAAGGCAAACTTGGTACCCTTAAAGGTTCTATAGGGGGAAAAAACAAACAAACACAACATCTTAAGGGAATTAAACCAAAGTTGAAGCTTCAGATAGAAACTATTGGAGTATAAATCAACTATTGCATTATTATTAGTAAGGAGAATGGTTTTAAATCCAATTAGTACAAGAATTTACTTTTATTTTCATTTTTAAACTTACTCTTTTCCTTTCCTCCCTTGAATTTCTAGTTAGCTCGAAGCTTTTACAGTTCTGTGTGAATCTAATATAGTCCTATACCTTTTGCTGCAATGCGCCATATTAGTGACCCAAAGTAAAAAGCATTAAGGCATATATAGAATTGCATATTAGAGAATTTTATAGGACTAGGAATATCCAATTCAAAGTAAAAGTTGTAAAGTCTTCATTTTCTCTCCTGAAGTTTCTGTATGAGCATCTTGGACCAAGTGTACAAGTCTCAGCAGAGTAAGCTAGATATGAATGTATCCATGAGTACCATCATTTTAAAAGGATGATGGGCAAATGGACTCTCAGCCAGAGAAAAAGGCAAAGGAAACCAGAGAATGCTAGGAATGGTTAGTGGAATTAGAGGAACTTAAATTGCAGAAGATAAAACTTATATGGGGCATGGCAAGCATTTTAAGATTCTATCTAACTGATTTTACCTTCACACCAGTGGATTTCCATTGGGGTGTCCTCCATGATTTCATCTATCTTTTATGTTTTATCTTTCCTTATCAGAATATTAGCTAGAATGTCAGAACATGCTATATATAAGAGAAACTACTCATGTTCTCTTCTAGTCATGGTCCAGAGACCCAAGTACAATGGGTAAAAGTTATGAATAAGGGAGATTTTGAACCAGTGTAAAGATGAATGCTCAAATTTTCAAGGCTGTCTATAGGTAGAATGGACTGTTGTAAATCTAAAGGCTTTGAATGAAGCTTTGTCACTAGAAATATCTATAGGGATAAAGGAGAAGTGATTTTTATTCAGGTAAGATTTAGAAAAATGAATATAAAATCTTGACTTAAAGCTCAAAGGGACCATTGAATCTAAGGCTCTCTTATTTTTCAAATGAGGAAACTGAGGGCAAGAAAGGTTAGGTGACTTGCTTAAGGTCATGCAGATCACATAGGACAGTGATGGTTAACCTTTTAGAGCACGAGCACCCACAATCCTCAAGTGCATGTGAGCCTCTGCCTTACTCCAGACAGGGGAGGGAAGAAGCTCTCCCATTAGGCTTCTGGGAAGAGGGGTGGTCATGTGAGAAATGTCCTCCAGCATGTGTGGAAGGGAGCAACTTTCTCTGGCACATGTGCCATAGGTTTGCAACATAGACATAGAGGATAGTGTATAGCCCTATAGTAGGTGATTGATGATACTGTATTATTTAATGAATCCAGAAATGTTTGTTGACCAAAAAGGTGATTTTTTTTCTGAACCCATGAACTGTTGCCTGCTACTCAGCTATTAAAGATCTATTTCTTAAGCCTGATACCTGGAGAGCTAATACCACAGAGAAAATCTTGAGCAGCAATATTTCAGTAAATCATTGGCAAAAGAAGATATTTCTGATAACCAAATTTGATAATGAGTCTTAGAGAAAGGAACAGAACCCAACTTTTCATACTTTCAATCCTATATTATTTTTGAGACCTCACTCAAGGTTGTTACCAAACTGAAGATTCCCTGGATTTAGCAGAGGAACTGTTCAGTTATTTCAGCTGTGTGGACCTTTTTTTTTTTTTTTGCAGAGATACTATAGTAGTTTGACATTTCTATCTGTAGCTCATTTTACAGATGAGGAACCTCAGGCAAACAGGGTTAAATGACTTACTCAGGGTCACACAGCTTTTAAGTGTCTGAGGTCATATTTGAACTCAGATTTTTCCAATGTAGGCCCTGTGCTCTATCCACTGAATCACCGACTTCCTAGATGGGGTCCTAGTCTTATTTAAATTGATTTCTATGCCTTCTAAGATGAAGATAAGGTCATTATCTACACAGGTTAAGATGACTGTTTTCTAGGGCCCCCCTATATTGCTGAAATCACAGGACTGATCCAAAAGTGTGCTCTAGACATATGAGTGGATTTTGGAATGATTTTAGTTGTGCCCTTTCACTTGTAAACATTTTGTTCTCATTCTTCACCATTCCCATTTGTAAATTGAATTTAATGCTATCATGTGTTGATTGCAAATTGGCTGCCTCATGGCTAAAATATCTAATTGAGCAATATACATTGATAATGAAAAGCTCAGAACTCTTGCTCCAGATTCCCTACAATCTATTCTCAAAAATGACTTGGTCCTTCTGCTTCTGGTATGATATTCACTATCAAGGTATTAGGAAGGTATCTTAGAGATCATCAAGTCTAGTCTTTTTCAAGATGAACAGTGATTGTCCTGCAGTCATACACCAAATAAATAAGACGAGATATTAAAACCCAGGTCTTTGATTTCATCGACCCAATGCTGCTTTCATTATTCTGTGCAGACTTATTGGTTCCAGACTGCTTTTAGGAAGCCAAATTGGAGATCATCTCTCCTTTCTGATTGTGTGACAAAGTATGCAAACATCCAGAATCACTCTCTCAACTAGGGATGAGAGGAAGGGTAAACCTTGAATACAATTTCATAATGATTCCTTACCGGTCTCCCTGTCTAGGAACAGTCTCCTTCTGCCACATCATTAATGAGTTTAAGCCCTGGGAGTGCTGAATAAGGGTTTGTGTTTAATTGAAGTCCTCTGCTCTTTACTGACAAAATGTATTTTACACACTGGTTGGATGTAATTAGTGCGATCAAGCTTTAAAAGAAATTGGTTTTGCTAAATTTAGTATTTGCCATGCTGTTTTATACATGAGACAAAGGGTTCTGGGGCTTATCACATTAGAGACAGAACTGGGACTACTAATGGTTTCAGGATTGATGGATTGGTACAGTAGAGCCATTGAGCTTTTACCAGGCACCTTCAACAGTCAGAATTCTTAACCCACCAGAAGGTGGTGATCCAAAGAAACAAGAGAGACAACATCTTTATACACATCTTTGCTTATTATAGCAGAATTCAGAAAAATAAAACAGTTTGGGTGAGTGAATTTGGCTTAGAATGGTTGGGGAGTAGTCAAGAATAGAGTCACACAAGGTCTCTCATGGATGGTACAGAACCCAGATTTTGAAAGGGCATCAGAAGCACTTGCCACACCCTTACCTGAACAACTTCCCTTTCTACTAAGTACCCAATGGGAGTCAGCCAGCTTTTGCTTGGAGCCTTTTAGAAAGGAGAACCTTCTATGTCTCCAGGCATCAAATTAATTTTTGATTAATTAAATGTTTAACATCTAGGAAATTTGCCCATCTAGCAAGGCTATACTGTTTACTATTCCCACCTGCTGCTTCTAGTTTTCTTCTGTGGAGGCCAAGCAGAACTTGGCCTCAAATACTTGAGAATAGTTTTGATAGATTTGATTTATCATTCCATCAACAAATTGATATCTCAATCAAGAAGCGATTAATAGGCCTCAGTCATTTCTTAGTTGTATAACCCTGAGCAAATCCCTTAACTCTGATTGCCTAGCTCTTACTAGTCTACTTAGTAATGGAGAATTAGTATCCCCTCTAAGACAGAGGGTTTGAGTTTTAAAAACAAAACAACAGCAATAACAAAACCAAGTGATTAATCACTTCAAGGCCTTTATTTACCCTAAAGCTGTCAAAGACTGAAAATATGTCTAGGAGCATTTTTTTTTGGTACTAGGGAAAAACTGGGGACTTCAAACTCATTGAATGCCGAATGGTTACACAAATTGTGGTATATGAGTGTATGATAGAGTATTACTGCATTTTAAGAAATAACAATTATGAAGAATAGAGTGGAGCATGGGGAGATATATACTGGTGATAAATAGAGATAGCAGAACCTAGAAAACATTGTACACAATGAATATAGTATAAATGAAAAGAAGAACCAAAATGAAATTTAATGCTTTCTAATTATAATGACTGAGCTTGATCCCCAGGAAGAGATGAAAAATATAACTTTTTCCCAATCATTTGAGAAATGGGGGGGGCTGTGGTTGGGGGTAAATTCTGTGAACACTGCATATATTTTAGTTTTTTCTTATATAAGTGATATGTGCTTCTTTGACAAGATGACGAACATGGAAATATGTATTGTGTGATTGTACATGAATAACTCGTGTACTATTAAATACCTTCTTGAGGAAGGAAGAGGGTTAGGAGGAAGGGAAAGACTATGGATTACAAAATATCAGATAATGATTATTAAAAATTGTATCAATATGTAATAGGGGAAAAAACTGCATATACTGTCAGAGTAAATTAATGTATTGTTTGGTTTTCAGAACTGCCTCTATATCTTTTTAATTCTTTTTTCTTTGTCACAAGGGGAAAAGAAGAGGTGAGATATGTTTGGAAAGAAACATGATTTAAATTCAAAAGATCCTAATTTTAAAAAGATTACTTGATAAATGATTGTTGATTGATTGAAGTGAATTCATTTCAGTTCAATTTAGCAAGGGCTTAGAAAGCTACAGAAACTGGAGTGATGTTAATGGTGGTTCTTAGGGAAAGTTTTACAGGAAACAAGGCATTCTGAGAGGCAGAGTTTGTGTGGCAGAGCCTGGTATGCATTGAAGTTTTCAGCCAGAAGCTTGTAATGATTGCCAAGATTCTAGGTCTTGAAGCTAGAATATCATTTTTTTAAATCCTGGCTCTTTTATTTACATATTACCTGTGTTAGTTTTTAGGTAAGTCATTTCAAAACCCTGGGATTTATTCTTGTTTGCAAAATTAGATCATCTGTAAAGTTCCATCCAGTTATGAAATTAATGAGTGACCTAGCCTATTACCATTTCATTAAGTAGTCTGAAGGGACAGGACTTTAATGGAGTTTTGGAATGAAAGGACCAAGGGCAATTAAAGCATGAGACCAAGATGATTGCCAATAGAAGGATAACTCAGGAGCAGGAGGAAAGAAGACAAGAAAGTAGGAATCCACCAGAATTAGGTTAGGATAGGATTCTAGTCTTCCATTTATTAATTTTATGACTCTATACAAGCCATTTCACCTCTAAATGTCTCAGCTTTCTTAGCCATAAAGAAAGGAACCTATATGTTCTAAAAAATAGTAGCTCTCTTTGAGGTGGCAAAGAATTGGAAATTGAAGGGATGCCCATCAATTGCGGATTGTCTAAACAAAGTTGTGGCATATGATTGTGATGGAATACTATAGCATCATAAGAAATAATGAGCAGATTAATTTTAGAAAAAAACATGGAAATACTGAAATTATAAAGAGTCAAATGAGCAAAAACAAGAGAACATTTTATATATATACAGCTACAGAAATGTTGTTTAAAAATGACTTCTGTATGTCCACATCCAATGAAAGAACTTATAAATAGAAATAAGTAAAACATGGTTTAATATATACAAATATCTTTGTGAGAAATGATGCTTTTTCTAATGGGGACAGGAAGATATGGAGTTAACTCGGTATTGTAATGTAACAAGCAAAAATTAAATAAATTTAAAGGAAAATAAGAAAGAAAAAAAGAGAAGGAACTAGATGATTTCTAAATATCTTCCAGTTTTAAGTCTGATCTCCTGACTAACATGATTGATTGACCCTTCTCTTGATTGCATTTTAATTCCTTTCATCTCTTAGACTCAGGTTACTTATCTGTAAAAAAGATAGGATGTATCAAATGACCTCTAAGGGAGCCACTAGCTCTAAAGCCCAAGAACCTGGTCTTTAAAGGAGACAAATAAAGGTCTGAAAATCTTTTAAATTTAGAAAGATGAAAAGACAAATAGAATAAGATTAAGAGTTAGAATGTGTGGCATGTAATTTATTATCAACATGATTTTGATTATCAAAGCAGTATCTGATAGGAGATTTATATTTTTAAAATGCAGTCAGCAAGGAAGCTCGAGTAGTTTGGCATCTTAATAGAATCCAGGTCTCCTTTCTTTGCCTCTTATTGCATTTCTGGTCAATTTTTGTAGAAATAATAACTAAAGAACATCAGACAGATTGGCACTCCTGTGAAACTGATTTCTTCCATGTGCTGTTCATGCTCAAGGGGAAGGATATAAACATTTATAGAGGATCCACTATGGACTAAGTGTTTTATAAACATCTCATTTGATTCCCCAAACAACCATGTGAGGCATGTGCTATGATTATTCTCATTTGACAGTTGAAGAAACTGAGGCAAACAGGGTTAAATAACTTTCCCAGGGTAAGAGTCTGAGGCTCGACTTGAACCTGAGTCTTCCTGTCTCAAGGCCCAGCACTCTATCCATGAACCATAAGTCTTAACAAGTTCCTATTTACACATCACCTCATTCTTCTAGCTAAGTGCTAACTTTTCATCCTGCAAAGTCCTTAGCAGAGAGAGAAGTGGGAGCAGGTATTGTGGGAAGCTTAAAAAGAGCTCAGACCAGACCAAACGGCTTGTAATCATTTCTGCAGAGACTGAGATAGTGAATCAAGAAGGAAGGAATAGAATGATTAACTTGGCACACCAAAGGCCCAGCTGAAATTAGAAAACATGAAGTTGTACTGACTAAATCTGTATGGGTTTGCGATTTCTTCAAGCTTCATTCAGTAGTATGTGAAGAAGGCAGAGGGTTGGGGGACCTCAAAAACTCAGGTTTAGCAAAGTGTGGGGATGATCCAATCAGACAAGTTGAGATGGGTAGTGGGGAGGTTACCTAGTATAGTTCTTGGAAAAATACTTATGAGTGGAGGGGGTCACGGTATTAAAATAAAAGCAGGGTTTGGGGCTGTAAGTCATAGGAAAAGATGGAATGCTAAGAGATTATGATTACATAAAGGAATTTTGGAGTGAATGAACATGAGAATGGAATACTTATAACGGTGATAGAAAGTTCAAAGGTATCATCATCTCTGTGTGTATTTCAGGTGAAATGGAATCATGGGAAATGAATAAGTTAAAGAAAAAGGAAATTAGGGTATTTGAGGAAGCAAATATGAGGGCAAGTGTTGAGGTGGAGATTGCCACTGAACTCATTGAGAAAGGAATCTTTATTGGGTGGTAAATTCAGATTCAGTGTATCTCCAGAAAAAAATTGTTGCTGAGTAATGATAATAGAATGAGAACCAAGAAGTGTCCAGGGATCAAGGTGCATTCTGACTTCCCCATTTTAATCAGTGAGTCATGGAGTAATAGATAAAGTGTAGTCATAACTGGAAAGGGCAATGAAGGGAAATAGTGTCACCCAGAAAGAGTCAGATGTCAGTGAGTGTTAGAGGGATGAAGGAGTGAGAAAGAAAAGGGTTTAAAATGTTAATTACAGAGCATGTATTCCAAAGGGCACAACAGAAGATGCTGGCAAATCTGGAGTGGAACCTTAGGATGAAGGATAAGATTGAAGTGAATGGAAATAAATTTGAGAGCAGGCAAGGAAGAATTGGAATATTGGTGGCAATGGCTTTAGAATAGGAAATAAGAATAGAATAGCTATGGGATTAGATAAGGAGAGCACAAAGTGATAGGAATATCCTAACTAATCAGGACCATGTCCAGGCAGAGTATCAGATCGCTTCTAAGACCCCTTCCTGTCCCAAATCAACGATTCCACGATCTGTGTTCTTGTAGCAATTCAGGTTTACTCAATCCATTAATGATAAAACTAAGTAAAAATCTTCTATTTAAAAGCAGTCTTGATACAAATATGAAACAAATACTGCTCATTCAGATTAACTATATCTAGCGGATTTGTGTTGACCCATCTTTGGTAGAAGCAAATGGAAAAGAAGCTATGCCGAAGGTGTTCAGTTTGCAGAGGCTTAGTGCTGGGTTACAAATGAAAGAAGACAGGTGGCATTAAACATTGCTGTTTTCCTAGCAGAGATCAGCTCCTTAAACTGGTGAACGGGAGAAAATCTCTACACTAAATACAGATTTCAGGTATTTTTTTCATTGAATCACAAGCCAAGTGATTGACAGTTGGGATATGAGCCAGTGCCAGTTTAATATAAAATTCAGTTATCTCATTGCCTTTAACCCCTGCAAAGATGTCAGCATTCAATATAATTTCTTATTCATAATTATTGAAAGTAAGGGATGATTGTCACAAGACATGGTACAGGGGACATGGGATGATTATATGAGTCTGTGGCCAATTCTGGTTTCCAGCCATCTTTGCCGAAGCCCGCTTTTGTGGCTGCTTTATATAGTTGCTGTTGTTTCTAAAAGTTTATTTTAATGTTTTGTGGAATACAAGCTTTCTGAGGGCAGCTACTCTTTCATCTTTGTATCCCCTGTGCCTAGACAGCAACTGGCTCTGAACAGTACCCTGAGAACCCCCCATAAGTCTTATGTAATAAGTGGATAAGTAATAAGTGGAAGGTAGTGGTGGAAGAATAACTAGTTTCTGAAGTCTCAGTTAATAAATTAATTGCTAAGTTGATCTTGATATAAATATAGACAGTTCTGCATAGGAGAGATATTTGGGTTTTTGTTGTTGTTGCTGTTGTTGTTGTTACTAGTACTAGTTCTAGTAATACCCCTACTACTATCAGGGTTTTTTTTTTTTTAAGCATGCCTAGGTGATTACTAAATGAAATTTCAACTCATTTCAATTCCTGAAAAATTTGGCAATTTCATGACATTGTAGAGAGCCAGCTTTGGATTCAAGTCCTGGTATATTCAAGCAGGATAATCTTGGGCTAGTGACTTAACCTCTCCCAGTCAAACCTTTAAGACCTGAAATTGCATAGCAAGTGCCAATCTTTTTTGGTAGGTAGAAATCCCCTCAACAGTAGTTCTCTGTGTGGATGAAAACATTGGAACAACAAAAAAAGCTAAAAAAATCAATTAATTAAATACTCTACCATATACTGGAAACTGAAGACTCAAAGAGAAGACCTACTAATCCTTCCCTTCTAGAATAAGTGTGTGCAATCCGTCTTCCCCCAAAGAGAAGAGAGTTCCAATTATTTTCATTTCTGAATTGAAAGACACAGACAATATTGCTTTCATCCTACCATTTCATTCAGTCATTGTTCTGATAAGTTTGGGATAAAATACTGAAAACTCTAAGGAATTCCTCTCCTGGGGATTTCCATTCTGGCTCTTAGATGATTTGACGTGGCCAGAGGAATAGTCACTCCTTCACATACATCAAATTGGCTAAAGAATTTAGTTTTGCAAAGGAGTTTTTCAGAAACTATTTGGCCAGAACCAGTTCTATTTGGGCCTCCAGTGGGTTGCTTAAATTCATCAGTGCTACCTCTCTCTCTCTCTCCTTGTTTTCCTGACTTTGTCTAGTTCTTACAATCAAAACAGGAAAAGAAAAGAAGCACCTGCTTAGATTCCATGTATAATAATATTATGAGTTTTAGTAATAATCATAGAAGTAGCACAGTGCCTGGCACATAGTAGGCACTTTTAATGCTCATTTACTAGTAATATTAATGATATTTGTGATAACAGAATGAGAGTAGATTAGTGACTTTTTCTGGGCCCTTTTCTAACTAATCTTCCTTTAAACATAAGAATGGCATTAATAAGAAGAGTAGTAAGAAAACCAAAATAACCCCCAAAATCACCACAGACATTTATATAGGACTTTACATTTGCAAAGTGCTTAACACATGGTATTTCATTTTAGCTACACAATAATCTTATGAGGAAGGTATACAGATATAAACATCTCCTGTTTAAAGATGAAGAAACTAAGGGACAAAGAAGATGTGACTTGCCCATGATCACATGACCTAGTAAGTGTCAGAGGTTGACTTTGAACCCAGCTTTTCCTGACCCCAAGACAAGAGCTTTAGTCCACTAGAAACTATATACTATGTGAACTATATACTTATAAATATATATAATATATGAATATATCAAGAATATACCTATAAATATATCTAAATGTTATCTAAATTTATATTATATAAATGTAATACAAATTATGTAATAAATAATATTAAAATGTAATAAATATTAACTATATAATGCCTCAAGAATAAGAATGGAATACAGATGTAGAAGGATGATATTGCAAATTTGATGAAAGAACAGCATAAGAACTATTATATGGAATGATACTGACTATTGATTTCATTGATTTCTATCAGATGCCAGTCCTGGGCCAGTGCTTATTTTCATGGCTAGCTTAATCTCTACTCTCAATCAGGGATTCTTGATATGGGTCTGTGGATAGATTTGTTTTTTGGGGAAAGAGGATGTCAATGAACTTGAGTGGAGAAATTCACACACTCTCTCTCTCTCTCTCTCTCTCTCTCTCTCTCTCTCTCTCTCTCTCTCTCTCTCTCTCTCTCTCTCTCTCCATTAACCTTTGTCTTTGATTTTATTCATCTAAAAAATTATTCTGAGAAGGAATCCTTTGTTTTTGCTGGACTGCCAAAAACATCCAGGACATAAAAAATGGTGAAGAATGCCTGCTCTAAATAAACTCTTTCATGTTCTTCTTATTAAAGGCCAGTTGGGTAGAGGGCAAAGTAAAATTTGGAGGAGGGCATCATTTTCCTGCTAATCTATGGAAATCCCCTACTTCATCTTAGAAGCTGGCTTGTGTCTTAGCATTCCTTGGGAGGAGGGCAAAGTGTCATCATCTGGGAATCATTCTATCAGAGCATTTCCTTGCTGGAAGGCCTGATTGAAAGAACAGAGAGGGAGATATAAGGTGGAAAAGTGCCAAGCTCCCCAAATAGCCATGCATGCAGAGCATGGGGCCAGTGGGGTGACTAACTCCTTCTCAGCTCCTCTCATCCTGCTATCTAACTCCCCTCTAAATAACGTATTGCTGCCTTTCCCTGTTAAGGCAGGAACATCCTTTTCACAAAGTTAATTTAGGGCATCTTTTAGACTCCTCCTCAATGGAGACACTGAGAAGTTCAGTAGAAATGTGTCAGAATCTTTGGCCCACATTTAGGTGTTTAAATAATTTAGGAGGTTTCTCTTGGGCCTTCATTATCCAGAATGATTTGCTACACGGAATTCTCGGGGCTCATTCTGAGTTCTTGATCCGGGCTCCTGCTCTCCTCCTCTCTGAATCCCCCTTTTCCCATCTCCATCCATTTGATCATAGCATACACAGGTCACCGTAGAGAAGGGGCCTTGCAAAGAAGATTTCATTACAATTATGCACCCTGGTGAAAGGCAGCAAAATGGGATTCCAAGATGAGACATCTTTGGAGAGACAATATAAACACACTACTGAGCAGAAGGCAAGATAATAAGCTAAAATACCTAAATTGGAGGAGAAATAGCTGTGATAGATCAAATCAACCACTAGGTGGCAGTGTTATTCCACAGAAGTCCAGCTGGGCAACTCTCTCCCACTTGGGGAATGGACTCGCCAAAAAGAACGTTCGAGGGGGAAATGTTTTAAACTCTGCAAAGATCCGATACAAACTCATTTTTTTAAAAGGTATACTTTTATTTTGGAGGGGGGTGGGGTGGGGTGGGGAGCTGTCAAGCCAGCATTAGTGAGAAGACAAGCATTAAAAATTTTTCCCTAATGCTGAGCTGGAGCTCTGTTATCCATAGCCTAGAAACAGACATGGGAAGGAAATTGAGATGCATTTCTGGAGAGCAGATCAAATCCATGACATGTGAGCCTGAACCAAGAGCAATCAAAGCCCTGCTAGGGGATGCGAGCAATGCCTCTGCTCCAGAGCTCGGGGAAGATCACCTTTGGGTGATGTCATGGATATATCCTTGTTGTTTCTCCATAAAATATATCCAAAAACTCTAGGATCTGACTGTCACTGCAGCTAGTTTGCAAAGGAATTCACAAGATTTAGGGACTGATGGGCTGCCCCCAACAGAGTTTAAGGGAATAAATAACAAAAATATCAACAAGAGTAACCCTTAACCTTGTCATGGGAAAGATTATACCCCCCCACACACACACACACCAGTGGACTTTGGCAAAGCCACAAGGTGAGGGCAGTCCCGTCTAGCCTCTGAGATCTGATGAGGATCTGCTGGCATTTAGCAAATTGTGATGAGTCAGTAGAATACTGAGAGCGAGAAAAATAGAATTTGGGTTTCATATCCTAGCTCTGACACTATGTTACTTGTGCTGTAACTGTAAGTCACTCAAATTCTCTGTGCCTCAGTTTTCTCCTCTGTAAAATGGCTGGATTGGAGTAGAGGATCATGGAGGTCTCTCTGAAATCTGAATATATGATCTCATATCCTAGAATCTGGATTTGAATCCTCCAGCATACACTGATAGCTATATCACTCTTGTTTCCTCCCATATAAGATGAGTATAATAAAATAGAAGCACACACCTTACAAGATTGCTGCAAGGATTCAATGAGACCAAGCAGGTAAAATAATTTACCAACAATGAAGTAACATAAAAACAAGATAGCAAAACATCTCATCTGCACTTAAAATGATAATAATAATAATAATAATTACCCACTTTCATGCATATATAATATCCCTTTAAGGTTTGTCAAATGGTTCACCTACATTGATCATTTGATCTTTGCAGCAGTCTTGTTATGTTGATGGTATTTCCATAGATAAGGAAACTATAGGATTCAGAGAGGGAAAATTATTTGCTCAGAGCCACACAGCTAATGACTCTGATAGAATTCAAATTCAGATCTTAGATTCATAGTTGTTGTTGAGGAGGAGGAGGATGACTATTTTGTTATTCCCACTAGAGTTGTTTCCTCTCCAAATGGGGGAAAAAAAAGAAACCAAGTGTTTCTAGGTAATTGCCATCTGAGTCTCCTAATGCAGGCACGCAGTCTGCTCAGCTCCCATATATTATGTGAATTCCCCATTTTCTGAAAGCATGACTCTAGGATATGAATGTCTGTTCTCTCTATGAGAAAATATTTTGGAGATGTTTGCCACTGTTTCCTCATCGCATAGGCAATATGGTAGTTATAATGTTCTTGGCACCCACACAACTAAAGACCGTAATTATCCCTGAATCAACATGGATTTTCTTGTCTAGAGCCTCTAGCTTGGTTGCTGTCTGGTGTTTCATTTATGGTCAACATTGGGTATAAAAAATGAGCGATTTCATACTAACCTTCAAAATATTAGTCATTGGTTACCTTCTCCACTCCCTTTTGGACACCAATTGTCCCTTTTACTTGGGGAACACTAATATAATGGGGCCATTTTAAAGGTACATATGACACTGTAGGATGAAGCACTGATAAACTAAAGGGGGAAAAGAATAGAAATAAGCAACACAAACTAATCCACTGTAACAATCATGCTATCATTTATGCTTTGCCTAAGGGAGTTAATGTCTATCACTATGAAGCACAGGTGAAATCAGACTAGAGATGTCCTTTTTTTTTTTTAACTTGGATCACCACCTTTAATTAATACAATTGCCTTGAGTACAAACACAAGCCAGATTCACTGAAAAGCCTTGCATTCTGAGATTGGTCCATCTTTACTGGCATTTCATGAGATACTGCAAAATTACAACTTGGGTTACCCATATCACAGAAGCTTCCACTATCCAGTTTATTTTTTTCTCCTAGCACAGTGGATGAAACAACCTGCATGATTTCTCAGCTAGGAATTTTTGATGCTTTACAACAAACCAATGGATAATAGCAGTATTGCATAGTCAAACACATTGCAGTAATGAGACATCCCTTCTGTCTTGGTCATCTGTGATGGCCTCTAAACCAAAACAAAGTTTTATGGAAAAAAAGGACTGGGAAATGGTTTTAGATTTTTTTATTGCTAGTTAAACTATGATTTCCAAGGTCTACTTGCAATGCAATTTGTATTCCAAGAAGTATTGCCTTTCTTTCCTCCCAAGCATAAAAAAAAATCTCATCATTCCAAAGAAATACAGATTACTTCTAAGAGATTAAAAAAAAAAAACCAGCACCCATTTGCTTTCCTGTCTTTGCTGCAGTGGTCCTGGTTTAGAGACACAGTGACATGGTTGAAGATGGGTGGACGTGTGGCTTAGCAAACCAATTTAAATCCAACAGCCGAGCTGTTGCCATCCCTGAATAAAGCTTCTGTAAAAGAACAGTTCAGTTTGGGGGATGGAAGACAAAATGACCCATCCCTCACCCGCCACCAACCCCCACTGCCACCAACTAACCCCCACCAGATTTAAAGGAAGAGCTCTTCTGCACGGCAGTATAAATTGTTTAAATACAGAGGCTGGGATATTGGGTGCTGCAGTCAATAAACTTTTGCCAGTGGCATAAGAAAGCATGGGCACGCAGCTGGCAGGGTGCCATCAGCATTTGGCCAGAGCCATGCTGATGGAAGATTTCACATTACACAAGGATATCCCTGAATCTCCCTAATGCCTGCAATACAGAAATAAATGAAAACTATGGTGGAGTTTAAAAAATATATTTTCTTTCTCTGCCTTTTTTTAATCATTCATTTTGTTCATTTCTAAGGAGTTTCCCCAAATAGCCATCCTTCCTTCCACCCCCCTTCTCCTCCCTACAAAGCCTGTGGCTGGTGGGATGTGGGTCTTGGAAAGATTCCTCTCCAGCCTCTGAATGAAGCCTCAGTTAGCCATCAGAGGAGTGGTGTGCATAGCTCAGGAAGAGCACAGCCTGAAGAAGCACCAAACACAGAACCAAGACTTAGCTCCTAAGCTTTGTTGCTTTCCCTTACTATTAAGAGGTCTAGGAAAGAATTAGAAAGGAGGGGGGGGACAGGGGGGGTGGGAAGAAAGGAAGGCAGGAAGGGAGGAAGGGAGGAAGGGAGGAAAGAAGGAAGGAAGGAAGGAAGGAAGGAAGGAAGGAAGAAAGAAAGAAAGAAAGAAAGAAAGAAAGAAAGAAAGAAAGAAAGAAAGAAAGAAAGAAAGAAAGAAAGAAAGAAAGAAAGAAAACAAAACATGCCCCTCCCCCAACACAGACAGGTCTTTCTGAATATTTCCATGGGAGGAGGAAAGAGGTTCTACCTCTTCATATTTGCCCTTTGACCATTTTTCTGCAGTGCCATTTCAGTGCCCAAAGAAGTCAATAATGGGGGAAAAAAACATCAGTAGTAATTCACTTGCATGGTTACTAAAACTTTGCATTTTCACTCATCACAGTCCATTTTGCAATTCCCTGGTTGCATTTTTAACCCCTTCCTTCTCCCCCAGGACTCAACTCCTGAAAGAAATGGGATGCTGCTGCTTCAATCTAGCACCATCTTTTGATAGATCCTTGCAATTATTTTGCTTTTTTTTTAAACGCAGCTCTCTTGGTGAGGCTGTTAAAAATTGCAGTATTGCTGCGATAGTTATGTAGCCCAAAGAACAGAGTCCTTAGCTATCACAATCCCTTCCTAGTCCCCTCGATGTGTTCAGTGAATGGCAAAGCAACTCCTCCCACCCTCAACTGTATGCAGGTCTGGCCTGAAGGGAGCAGCAGGACTGCAGATGTAGGGGATTACGGATGAAAGAAGTTTTATCTTAAAACAAGGGAGACTTTAATGAAATCAATGAAGGTTCTTGTACAATAGGAATTCTCCTAAACCAGGGGGCTCAGACTCCTGATAGATTGTGGTGTTTAAATCGCACTGAGTTGACTTTGTAGGAGAAAAAGATGGGAAAAAGGGGGGGGGGGTTATGCTGAAATTGACATAGAAGCATAGAGCGTGTGTGTGCGTGGAGGGAGTTGGGGGAAAGGGGGGGGGCAAAAACCAAGCAATATACACCCACTCTCCATCCCCCTCCCCGTCGCCTTTCCCTTCATAGTGGCTGTAGTTGGAGACAGCCCCACTCTATTTGCCAGCTCGCTTAGGACAAGGGATTCATACCTCACACTCCCTGGAGCCCGACTTGCTATATGTGCAGGGTCCTGTCCCATTCAGCAGCATCTCACTGGTCTCTGTGTTGGTAGGCTTGTAATCAACATAGAATTCCTGGGTGCTGGGGGTCATCTGCTTGAGGGACTGCCTTTTCTTTTTCCTGTGCCTCCGCATGAGCGAGCGCTGCTGGAGCTGCTTCATGCTGGCCGGGTACCGCTTCCAGGACACATAGATAACCAGCAGGATAACTAGGACGGACAGGAAGAGGGCCACGCTGCCGGCAATGATCTTGTGGAAAGAGATGTGTTCGGTGTCCTCTGGGTCGCTCTCGGGGCCTGGCTCGGTGGCCCCCACCGTCGGGGGGACAGGGGGCTTGCTCTCATGCTTGGGCCTGGGCAGCTTGGGCTTGAAGGTGGGTTTGGGCAGAGCCCTGGCCAGCTCAAACCTCTCCGTGGTACTTTTGCCACAGATGCTGTAATTCCTCACGGCATCAATCACGTTGACCCCTTGGAGCTCTTTGGGGCTGGCACAGATGATGGTATTTTCCCTGAGCCCTTTGAAACTTTTCAGCCAGTTGACCAGGGAGCAAATATTCCTGCTGCATTCCCATATATTCCCGGCCAGGCTAATGTCATTGAGGGAGATCCAGGAATCTAGAATCTCTTGACCAATAAATGTCAGCTTGTTGGAATCCAGGTTGAGGCGCTGCAAATTGGGGACACACTGGAAAACGCTGGGTCCACTGAAGGCTTCGATTTCATTGCCTGACAGATCCAGCCTTTGCAAGGAGCTCCACGTCCAGGACATGGTTTGCCCTATGACACTGATTTTATTCCACTGTAAGTACAGGTTCTGCAGACTGACCAGTCTAGGGAACAGTGCCAGGTTGAGCTTGGAAAACTGATTATGCTCTAGGTGAAGTTCTTTCAGGCGGATCATGCCTGCAAAGACATTCCTGGCCAGGCTTCGGATCCTGTTGTAGCCCAGGTCCAACAGTTCTAGGTTGCGACAGTCCTGGAATATCCTCACAGGGATGGTTCTGAGGGAGTTGGACCGCAAATGTAAACTCAGCAGCTTCCGCAAGCCCCGGAATTGTTCTGATCCCAGAGACTGCAGCTGGTTATAGGACAGGTCCAAGTTCCGTAAATTGGTCACAGGTCTGAAGGTATTGTTAAGAAAATAGGAGATGCGATTGGAACTCAGAATCAACTCTTTCAGTCTGCGTATGCCATTAAAAGCATTCTCGTCTATATTGCTGATATGGTTGTGGTCTAGGTACAGCCAGGTGAGCTGGTTGAGCCCTTTGAACTGGTTATATTTAAGTTTCTGAAGGCTGTTATAGCGAAGGGAAAGACCTAAACAGCCAGCAGATATACTCGAGGGTATCTCCTGTAATTTCTGGGATTCACAATATACCATTTTGCCTTCACACCTACAGCCCTTAGGGCATCCTCGTTCAGCAGAAGAGAGCATTGTCAGTAACACAGTGGGGGCTATTACCAGGGCTACAGCTGATCCGCTCAGTAGCCTAATTACATTGAAACCTGGAAATAAAAACAACTTAGAAAAGTTATCCCCCCAAAAAAAGAATTCATGTATTTTTTTTTCAATCAAGCAAAGGAAAAAACAAAAAAACAAAACCAAAAACATTCAAGGATTTTTTTTTTTTAAATTCCAAATCAGGATCACCCAATTTAACAGCTAATATCCTCTCTGCCATTTAAAGAAAACAGTCTTTTTGAGATGGTTTAAAAGAGTTAAGCAAGGCATTTCTCTGTCAGGCAATGGACTGACTCTACAGCCATACAAGGCAAGACATTCTCTATGACAATTAAGCCAGAATTTATGTACAGTCTAGATAAACGTATCTACATACATATTTTCCACATTTTTGTAAAAGAAGAAAATGACAAAACATACCCATCCTTTGTGTTGTTCACAGGTCTTCCTTAGGTCCTTTGCTTTGGCTTAGGGTACCTCTAGCATGACAGCCCCTGTCAGCTGCACTGTCGTGAGTCAGGGCTCGCTGACACCCAGGAAGAAAAATTGGACCCCTTGGGAGATGGACCAATTTGGGCACATTATTCTTTGCCTGCCAGGCAGAACCCTCCAAGAACAAATAAATGCCAACTGGGCATCCACTGCCGAAGTCGAGATTCCTCCTAGGTAATGGGATCTTCATGAATGTTACGTTTTTGCATCTTTACACTTTGGGGAGGGGGGGAGGATAGAATGAAATAAAAAATAAAAAAAGCAAAAGGAAACAAAACAAAACACCCACCCAAACCTCCCCCAAACCACAACTGGCTTCTACAGTTTCTCCTCAGAGCAGAACATGCTGTCTTCTTCTGGGCCAGCTTCTCCTAGCTGAGCGACCACATCTGTATTCCATAGCCCAGCAGTTAGTTCTCTTAGGGAGCCCTGGGTTCGGCTGCGGAGCTGCTGCTTCCCGGGAGCACAGAAGCCAGTAACATCCCCTCTGGCTGCTGCCGCTGCGTGTCCGCCGCCGCCGTGTAGGAGCTCAGCTCCTTTCTGCAGCCTGGCATGCTGAAAGCTCCCCCGACTGACTGACTGTTGCTCTGGTCTCTGAGAATCTAGTCTTATGTAAAGCTGCCTCCAGTGGTGAAGTCGATAATGGGCATGTGCAGAAACAGGGGCCTCTTTTATCTTGCAAATGAGCAAGCTCTCTGCTGGGAAATGAGGGATGACTCTGGGTGGCTCAACGGGGGCCAGGGGCAGGGGGGGGGGGGGTCGATTTGACCAAAGGCTAGCAGCCACTTTTAATTTTCCTGATTATTTCCCAGGCGACGTTTTCAGGCTAGATTGGATCTATCAACTTGATCAAAGAGAGTTTTCAGATCATAGAGTCATGTCTGGGAGGAACTTTAGGAATTAACTACTTTAGAGATTCTGAAACCTTTTGTGGTGTGTGTCCTGGATTCCCCTTGGCAGGCTGGGGAAACCGACGGACCCCTTTTCGGAATCACGTTTTTAAATGTATAAATCAAAATATTATTTATAAAACCCAATTAAATTGAAATAAAGTTATCAAAAAAAATTTAAAGACATAAATTCCTAAGTTTAAAGTTAAGAACTCCTGATCTAATGGAACTAGCCATCCCTCAAACTCTTCCCCACAAATCCAACATGAGCTTTTCCAGTTGAAGAAATTAAATCTCAGAGAGGGAAAGTAATTTGCTGAAAGGTCTTACAATAAGTAAGTAGCAGTGTCAAATAGTAATCTTGGTCCTCCCAGTGATGTTGCCACTGAAGGTACATATAAATTGGAGCTAGAGGACTTGAGTTCAAATCCTACCTGTCACTACTTGAATACCATTACTACTTAGATCTCAATTTCCTCACTTGCAAAATGAGGGGGTTGAGTTCGATAGTCAACTTGAAGTCTAGGAATCTACATCCTTACTGAGTTAGATAGTCAGTTGCCAGTCTAGGAATCTAAGGGATAACAATAAAGACTTCCCTTTGATTCTACTAGGACAGGAAGCTCCTGTGAGCTTGGGGAAATGTCTGCTTTGAATAAAGGTTGTTCTGGCTCTGTAGTCTGCAGTCTTAGAGAGCTACCTAGGGCAATGAGAACTTGACCAGGGTCACAGAACCAGGAGGTGTCAGAGGCACGATTAGAAACCAGCCCTACCTGACTGCAAAGGCTAGCTTCTATCCACAGTGCCATGCTACCTCTGTGAGATCCTTAAACAACTGTAAAAATAAGAGCCCAAACACAGAGCTCTGTCTGCTCCACTGCACAGCCTGGAGAGGTATTCCTAGTGGGCACACAAGGTCACTTAATGAGCCCCATTCTTCTAGGGCATAAGGGACTCCATGGCACTAAGTGAGGTGCTTTAAGAAAGTGCATCAATTCATTCAGTTCTTGCAGGTCCCATTAAGTGCCCTGACGGGAGATTTCACTAAATGAGACTCTCATAGCAATAACAGTTGCAGTAAAGAGTATCTCAGGAGCAGTAAGACTAAGTCCCTGGGACTAAATCAGTAAGTGTGGGTTCCGTACAGTTGAGGAGCCTCCCTTAAGCTAAAGCTAGCTGACCTCTTAGCAGGGATATCATTGAAAGGAGTGATGGCCAGGTTCAGGCTAGCCTAAGGTCCCTTTCTAGTTCCCAGATGCTCTGACCTAGTGAGATCACTAAGTCTAATCTCTCCCACCTGACAATAGACACCGGAACAATACATATCAGCTATTTGAGCATAGTTTTCACATCCGGTTTACAAGGATCTTTGGATATTCAATCCCAACCCACCAAGCTTTCACTGAGTAGCTTTAATATGGAAATTTGGGGGGGGGCTCAGTTTGAGATCACATTCCATGTACTTTATATGCTTCATCATTTAATAAGTGCAGGGATTTTCATCCCCCATGTGAGCCTCTATATCACCCCCCCCCCCTTTCTTTTGATCTCTAATGCTTGGTATAATCCTTGGCTTCTACAAAGTGCAAAATGTATGTATGGTGACTGGTTCTGAGTTTGACAGTGGATGGAAAAAAATGAAAAACAACAAGGACAACTGTTTACACAAATCTTACATCCTACATTCTAAGAGATATGATCAGAAGTGTGCTAGAATCAGCTAATACCAGCTCCAGAAAGCTGATAGTTAAATTTTCAACCAGTTCAAATCTGGCCTCAGATACTTCCTAGCTGTGTCATCCTGGGCAAGTCACTTAACCTCCATTGCATAGTCTATTTCCTCTCTTCGACCATGGAACCAATATATAGTATTGATTCTAAGATGGAAGATAAGGCTTTTTTTTTTAAATCAAAATAAACATTTATACCTTGGGAATTAGCAAATGATACAAATCATGATTTGATTTATTATTGTGAAGATTTGGGAAAATGATAGAAAAAATGTTAATAATGCAAATTAAACTTAAAAGTGTTTCATGTGTACATTTCCCCCCTAGAGAACCTGTTGTTTAAAATTTACCAGCTCATAAAAATATTAATTACCGGATCATCTATGGATATAACTTCTAAATGGATAGTTTATATCATCATCAGCAATCAATCAATATTTATTAAATGCCTACTATGTATCAGAGAAGTATGAGTGTTGAACATCATAATTTGAAGGGGAGGGAATATTAACAAGGCTTCTTTGTTGAGCTAGCAAATGAGCTTGAAAATCTAAATATTCTAAGATATTGAGATGAGTAGGATATATTTTCTAGGCATGATGAGTGACCTTTGGATGGGGTACTAAGTTCTTTACACAAAGATGTATAAAGCCTCTTTTATAAATATGATCTCACTTTATCCTACAACAATCCTTAGAGATAGGTGTTATTGTGACCATTTTCCAGATAAGGAAATTGAAGCAGCCTGACAGATGAGGTGAGATTTGAACTCTGTTCTTCCTGACTCTAGGTTCAAAGCTCCACCTACTCCAGTACTTAGCTGCCCCTAACAAAGTATGTAAAGAATAATGATATGCAGTAAGCTTAAGAAGATAAAGTGGAACTAGATTATGTAAGGCTTTAAATGACAAGCTGAGGGTTTTGTATTTTATTGAAATGGTAATAGGGGACCATTGAAGTTTTTTAAACGTTCAAGTGACATGGTTAGATTTGTTCTCTAGGAAGATTACTTTGGCAATTAGGAGGCTGATGGATTGGAGAAGGGACAGACTAGAAGATGAGAGTACTTTGAGGAGGCTGTTAAAATAAACCAAATGAGAGCCTGAATAAGATGATGTCCATATGACTGGGCAAATGCGGATGGATATGAAAGACATTACAGAGGAAGAACTGACAAGACCTAGAAAATGATTAATACAGGGATCGAGGGAGTGAGACAAGTCCAATATGATGCCAACTTTTGTGAACACTGGGGGACTGGAAGAATGGTATTTCCTTCTGTAGATCTAGGGAATTTTAGAAGAGACAAGATGTGTAAAAGGGATTCACAGAGTTTATGATCACAGAGTTCCTGTAGCTTTTGACTTGCACAAATATTTTTCTAATACAGGAGTCTTTCTTCTGCTCTATGCCATCCCCAGTATATGCTGCCCATATTTTTTTTCTAAATTTTATTTAAGCCAATGAATCACATTTCACATTTTTCAAGTCAATATAGAATATAGAGAGTGAAGTATTGCTGAGTATCAAGGCAAACACCAGGATTCCTAGTTCTTAAATCCTACAGACTGTCAAAGAATACTTGATCACAAAGAATTTGATTGTTGGGAAGGCACCCCTCCTTTCCCCCAAATTGTCTTAAATTTATTTTGTGTGTTTCTGCATTTACTTAGATGTGTACACATTGTTTGCCTCAATAGTTTTGTGAGGTTCCTGAGATCAGGGACTAGTTCATATGGTACTCATTGAGTGATTGTGCATTTTTAGACAATGAACAAAGGACATATTTTTGTTTTGCTATAACACCTTTGTTAATTCAATTGAATGTAAACTCCATGAAGACAGAGACTCTTGTTTTTCTTTTTTGACTCTTTTGTTTGTTTGTTTTGTTTTAGATCACCATATTCCCATAATCTTATAGATGGTAGGTTCTTTATTTTTAATTAAAATTAATATAAATTATTTATTTGTTTATTTTAACCATTATTTTTTACAATTTTGAATCCCAAATTATCTCCCTCTCCAGCACCATCCACACCCATTGAGAAGGCAAGTAATACAATATCAATTACATAGTGCATTTATTCAAGACATTTTCATATTAGCCAAGTTGCAAAAAATAGCCAGAAAAAAATAAAGTCAAAACAAAAATATTTCTACTTGTACTTGTAGTTCATCAGTTTTCTCTCTGGAGGTGAGTCCTTTCCAATTGTCTAGAATCACTGTATTGAACAGAATAAGCAGATGTTCCATAGTTGATCATCATTACACTATTTTTGTTACTGTATACCATGATCTCTTAGTTCTAATTGCTTCACTCTGCATCAGTTCTCAGTTTTCTGAAATTTTCTGAAATACAAATGCAAACTGGCATTTGTATTTGTATTTCAGTTTTCTGAAACCATATCCCTCCTCATATCTTACAGCACAATAGTATTCTATCACAATCATATATCACAAATTATTCCACCACTCTCAATGGGTGGGCATCCCACCAATTTCCAATTCTTTATTACTAAAAGAGCTGCCATAAATATTTTTGTATTAGATCCTTTTTATTCCCCCTTCAATTTCTTTTGAATATAGACATAGTGGTAATATTCACATAGTAGATTCTTAATAAATGGTATTTGGTTATGTATTATTTTGAATTTAATTAGTAGTTTGGTCTATTACCATTTTTTTCTAAGAGTCAGACTCTGTGTAACCCTAAATTGTTATCTGGGTGTCTTACAAGTAGGAGGGAATTCAACACTTTTGATCTACTCTTGACAGATGAGTTAATTCCATCATCATCATCTTCTAGATTCAACAATCCAAGAGCATGTCTTACACAACTAAATCTCAGAGAAAGTGCCAGTTTGTATTTGTATAGGGAACGTCCGCATGTGGGAAAGCACAACATCAATGATACCATATATGCAGCTCTGATCTCTATACTATACCTATCTACTGGAAGATACTGTACAAAGTATTTGGGGTACAAAATTAAAAAAAAGAAAGGACACAGTCCTTGCACTCGAGAAGTTTACACACTCTAAGAGGGGGAAGGAGGGAAGGACATCACTATGTATACACACACAAAGACATTTCAAGAGGAAATAATATTAAATAGAAGAATCGGAAATTGCCACTTTAGGAAGATTGCTCTTGAGCTTGTGAAAGGAGCTAAAGATTCTGAGAGGCAGAGGTGAGAAGGGTATGTTTTATCCATGGGGAAAAGTTTATTCAAAGTCACGAGAATGGGATATGGGATGCCACGTACTAGGAAAAGTGTGTATTCCATGCTTGACTAAGACACAGAATGTGAGGGAGTTGGAAGAATATATAATCAACCGGGAAAGATGTTTGGAGCCAGATGGTGAAGGATTTTAAAGGCCAAAACCAAGAGACTATATTTTCTCCTGAAGGCAATAGGGATCTCTGGAAGCTTCTTAAATATAATGTAGGGGACTGAATCAGAATTTGGTTTTAGAAATCATATTTTAGTAGAAGTATGGAGGATGGATTGGAGAGAAAAGAGGTTGACTATAAGGAGGCCAATCATAAGGCCATTTCCTAAGTCAATGTTAAAGATAATGAGGACATGAACTAGGGTAATTGTGTGATTGGAGAGAGACCAAATGTGACATATGTGATGGGGGTAGAAATTGTAAGACTTGGTAAATTATTGGATATGGAAGTCAAAGAAGAGTTACAAATAAAAGATACCTCCAAGATTGTAAATGGTGCTGATCAGAACAGTGGTAATGCCCTCAACAGAAATAAGGAAATTAGGAGGATGAGTGTATTTTAGGAAGAAGAAAATAAGCCCTGTTTGGGATCCACTAGAATATAAGACCCAGGAGGGTAGGAACTTTTGTTTTTAAGTTGGTGTTTCCAGCACTGAGCATAATGCCAGGCACAGAGCAGGCACTTCATAAATGTTTATCTGTTGTATATATTGAATATGAGAAGTCTTTGGAACATCAAATTGGAGATCTCCGACAGACGGTCCTAGATGGGAAATTGGACCTCATAGAAGAAATGAGGTTTAGGTATGCGATTTTGGATCTACTTCATCTACACAGAGAGGAGGGAGCTGATGTGACTTCCTCAAGGTTTCATCACTAGGAAAAGACACATGGAGGAAGTGAGAGGTTTTGTCTCATGGAACCATGATTTCTCATAGACCGACAGGCTGCCTCTCCAGATTTATAATTTGGTTTTGGCTTTACATTCTTAAGGAAACACTGTTATGCACAACTATATTGTCTTTTCTTGTGACAGATGGTTATACTTTAACTATGTTGGCAAAACAAGAGGATATGCCACAAAAAAAAAAGAATCCTTTAGTTCTCTATCTCTCCAATGGCTAAAAAGTACTCTTATCTTTAATTTTAAAATATATACTAAGTATTGGTTCCAAGACAAAATGTAAGAAAGGCAACTGGATTAAGTGACTTGCCCAGGGTCACGGAGCTAGTAAGTGTCTGAAGTCAAATTTGAACCCAGGACCTCCATCTCCAGGCCTAGCCCCTATCCACTGAACCATCTAGCTGCCCCACTACTTAGTGGCAATGGGGGTAATGGTTCCAGTGCTAAGCTTTTTATCACAAAGACCAGGCTCCTATGCCCACTTTCAATGGGCACTAGCTATATAAACTTGAGGAAAGTAAGTCACTTAACATCTTTAAAATCTAACATTCTCATCTGTAAAATGGGGAAATAATAGCATCCTTCTCACAGAGCTGGTATAGAGATCAAATGATAATATTGTTTTAATATGCTTGAAAGACCTTAAAGTATTATAATTTATTGTATAGAGTGGCTAGGAGGGCACAATGGATAGAGCTCTGGGCCTAGAGTGCAGAAGATCTGAGGTCAAGTTAGGCCTCAAACACTAGCTGTAAGACCCTAGACAAGTCACTTAACCCTTGTTTGCCTCAATTGTCTCATCAATCAAATGGATAATTATAGCACACACCTCTAAGAGTTGTTGAGAGAATCAAATGGGATAATAATTACAAAGTACTTAGCAAAATATCTGGCATATAACAAACCCTGTATCGATGCATATTATTTTGGCACTGATCATGATCTGGCGCTGTATAGGCAAGTGCAGACTTTTTTCATAGAGAGCTCTCCAAAACTTGCATGCATCTTCACTCTTAAGTCCTTGAATCCCACAGCTCTGGAATCCTATGGTTAGCATTTTTCTGTAGCTTAATACACTTTACTATCCTTATTTCCTCAAGTATGCTATAAGGCCCATTAAGGAAAGGGGACATATGTTACCCACATTTATTTCCCTCCAAAGTGCTTTTCTCAAAGATGGGCACATTGTAGATGTTCAATATATATTTCTTTGAATGTGTGAATGAATGACACAAGTAGGACAGTGAAGGCTGAGCCGTAGATGTTGAGCCAGAGAATTCAAGGTGTTTGGGGGATGTAGAGAGCACCATGAATGGGGAGAGTCCCTATCCTCCACCCTCTCCACCAATGTTTCCCCTAATGACTCTGAAAGTGCCTAAAATCCTATCATTTGAGATCTTTTATTTCTTATATTTCAATCTTTCATAACCCTCAATTATCTAAGAATCCCTTGTGACAGGGTGGATTTGAGTTAGAGGTGAGGAGGAGTCCCTGGCCCCTTTAGGAGCTAACAGTTTAGGGCAGATTCATGACCACTAGATAAAAACAATGGCTTTCGGGATAAGTCACAGGATATGTGACTAGATAAAGGGAAGGGGACCAGAACAGAAGGGAGGGAATGCTTAAAGGAGAGTTGATGGTAACATAGGTGATCTGGTACACACATCATGAGTTTCCTGATGAGAGATCCCTATGAGATGTGGTCCAGGGAAATAAGATAAACAGCAGGCTTGAGAGAGATACATTTCTATTCTTCAACAGAGGCCATATTGGAGATGACAATAGATATGCAATCCAGGAGGTCTGTGGAAGGGTTTTTACATTTGTAAGACTTATGTGAGTAAGTGACACTAATGGCCACAGAGTGAGGTTTTTTGGGGGTTTAGCAACTAAAGGAAGACCATTTAATAAGGGCAGAGGAGTTGTAATCTGCTTGAGGGTACAGAGTAATCATCCTGGGAAAATCAATATATTAATAATAGCAAATACTTTATAAACATTACATCATTTGTTCCTTATAACCCCATGAGGTCAATAGAGGAGACATAATGATCCTCAACTTGCCCACCATCACACAGGATTTGTGTAGTTTTACCTTAGTCTTTTTTACTCCAAGATCAGTTTTATCTACTACATCTCACTATCTCTCAAATTTTGAATGATGAATTAGACTATAGCAAGACAGTCCTGGCACCCAAAGAGCTTAACATCTTCTAAAAAAAGGAAACTGTCTTTGAAATTCCTTACAAAACATAACATATTTTCCTCCTAAGCAAGTTGATTGCATCTAATTTCCCTTCAGTAGAAGCAAGATTACACTCCGTTATGTACTTTGCTAGTTCTTTCACACCTACATGGCTCACAGAATAACCCACCAACTCTCGTAGCATTGAATCTTCTTGTAAGTTATATTGCCACAAGAGAAGTGTCAGATATCGGGAAGCATTTACATTTCTTTTAATTTGTGCTCAGAGAGCTTCAAACCACCGAACAGATTTGGTTTTAATTGGGTAAACAAATTCATACTCAGCATGACCCCTTAATGCCAAGTTTCTGTCCAAAGTGAATTGAACAGTCAAATTATAAACTTAGAAAATAGGAGTTTTGAGAAGGACTGATATCTTTATGGGGAGTCTGTGGGATTTGAACATCACTTGAATTACTCTGTGATTCTTCTTTTTCTCCTCCATGTCATGATATGTAATGGGTCCCTAGAAAATTCACCCTGTATTAAAGATACTCTGGGAATCTATATCAATCCAAAATGCCATTGCTCCTGAGCCCCCACCAATATCTTTAAATGTTCCAATTGGCCAAAGGACACAATTAGTTTAAAGCAAAGGCATGTAAACAGATAATGTAATAAGAAAAATAGTACTTGAGCATCCCCCCCCAAATGTAGACTATGCTTTCCCATAATCATATACACAATCAATAGGAAGCTACATATACTTGAGGAGTCCATGTGGAGGGACACTCAAATAAGGAACTCATCCAGTTAGTGCATAATATTTATTGAACGGTATCATATATCAGAGATATAGGATGAATTATGGAAAGCTGAAATAGGGCCATTGATGACTTCTGGTGATATTATGTTACTTCTATGAGAATGGCTACTCACTAACCTGAAGTTCTATATATCATCTGTGAATTAGTATTCTACAAATCTTGTGGTAACACTTGACTTTGCTTGGAAGATGGTTGAGGAACAACATTTCTACTTCTTACCTCAGACTTCAGATAGAATTCTATGCTGAGATTCTGTCTTCACCATAAAATAATGAAGGGATTCTATCATCTCTCTTTTAACATATAGCCTAGAGTCTTCTGGTCTTTTTGAAAACACACCTTATACATGTCTACATAAGCCTCAGGGGGAAAATGAACACTTCTCAGATGCTTTCTCCTCAAAAAAGAATGGGAAAGCCCTCAGTTCCCAGAGATTTGTTTGTGGTCACTCTTTTTCCTCTAAAAGGTCTTCAGGGTCTAAGTTCTTTTCCAATACAGAACTTCTATTCATCTAATCATAGCCTCATGTAAATGTGAATTATGAGACAAAAGTATATTTAATCTGTCATGCCATCATGAGATTTTAGATCTGGAGCTAGAGAAGACTTCAGGAGATAAAGATACTAGGGCACTAGAAGATTAAATAACTTGCTAAGCAAATTAGAAACAGGATTTGAATCCAGGTCCTCTGACTCCAAGACTAGTGCCCGTTCCATTGTATTCCATTGTTTTCCTTCTCTGTGTCATTCTTGCTCCTGCTTGTTATTAACAGTCTCTCTCACAACTCTTAGCAGTAATTTTAAAATTGATAACTTGACCCAAGATAATATGAGGAGGCAGAGAATATTATGATTAAAGAGGTCATTGAAATGATGTTAAAGAATATTGTGAAAGTCATTCTCCAGTTGACAAATGGTCAAAGGATATGAATAAGCAGTTTTCAGATGAAGAAGCCAAAACTATCAATTATCACATGAAAAAATGTTCTAAATCCCTCCTGATTAAAGAAATAAAAATTAAAACAACTCTGAGGTACTACTTCACATCTATTAGATTGGCCAATAAGACAGTAAAGGAAAATTCTAAATGTTGGAGGGGAGGTGGCAGAATTAGGACACTAATGCATTGCTGGTGGAGTTGTGAACTAATTCAACCATTCTGGAAGGCAATTTGGAATTACACTCAAAGGACTATAAAACTGTGCATAACCTTTGATCCAGTAATACCACTACTAAGTCTACTAAGTCTCTAATACAAAGAGACAAAAAAGGTTGGGGGGAAGAACCTACTTAGACAGATATATTTATAGCTGCTCCTTTTGTGGTGGCAAACAATTGGAAATTAAAGGGATGTCCATATATTTGAGAATGGCTGGACAAATTGTGGTTTATAATTTTGATGGGATACCATAAGAAATGATGAATAGGATGATTTCAAAAAGTCCTGGAAAGACCTATATGAAATTATCCTGAGTGAAATAAATAGAACTAGGAAAACATTGTATAATATAACAGCAATATTATGGAATGATGAACTGTGATAGATTTAGCTACTCTCAGCAATACAATGATCCAAAATATTTCTGAAGGACTTATGACAAAGGATTTTTCCACCTCCAGAGAAAGACCTGTTGAGACTAGGAATGATGATGAAAACATATGATTTTTCACTTGTTAATTTGAATTTTTATTAAGAGGTTTTGGTTTTATATGAATGCTCTCATAAAAAATATGGAAAAATGTTTTGCATGATAATCTATGAATAACCCAGATCAAATTGTTTACTATCTCTGAGAATGGGTATGAACGGGAAGCAAGGAGACAGTTTGGATCTTATAACTTTGGAAAATTTATGTGGAAAGTTATTACATTTAATTGGTTAAAAATCTTTATACAAAAAAGAACATTGTTAGTTATAACACATTAGTTAAATGTAATGTTAAAATATTAACAATTTTAACCCATGTACCTGAACCCTGTCTCTGAAGTTACAAAGTATTATGATATGGCTCATGTTTAGTCATTTATTAACTGCTTACTATGTTCTAGACACTGCTAAGTACCATAGATGCAAAGAAAGGCAAAAGTATTATCATTTTTCTTAAGAGATTCACATTCTAATATGAGAGATAATATATGAAATTTCATGTCAAAAGACATATAGATTAAATAGAAGGTAATATCAAGAGGAAGGCTCTAGTTAGGAGAGGGAATGGTATATGAGAAGGAATCTTGCATAAAGTGAAATTTGATTAAAATCTTGAAAGAAACATGGGATGCCACTTATGACTTTGAGTTATGTAGTAAGAACATTCTAAACATAGGGATGATTTGAGATTAAAGCTCAAAAGAGAGATAAAGGGCTGAATAAATACATCTGAAAAAAAGAAAAGATGCATAGAGATGAAAATTTAACCTATAAGCACTGATGAAATGACCAAGTACTATAGGATAGCCTGGAAAAAAGGAACTTACCTTGGACTGAACTTTCATTAGTCTAGTACTGATGAAGGGCAAAAACCAGACTTGGTCTTTCACATTAGAGATCTAAATTTTACTTCTTCCTAGTTCCAAATCATTTTTGAAGCTGGAACTCATTATCGTCCAAGATTTTCTCCTTTTTTCCTCTTAGTATTATTCTAGGAACTTAGCATTGCCTAGGAACTCCTCCTCTCCTTTCCATGAGATGATATCATCCAAATATAAGAGAAGACTACATCTTTTCTCTTTTCTCATTATGCTAATTCACTTGGATAATCAGAACAAATTGGGCCTTTATTTTCAGAGGCACATTCCATAGTGTATTCAGGGGCCTCATACAGTGAGGGAAGCCAGGCAAACTTGACCTTGCTTTCATTCAATATGGTTCTATTAGTTATTGATTCAATCTAGAGTAAATAGGCATGAGAAAGTGTGACTATATTCAGGTGACTATATTAAAAAAAAGGAGGACTAGATCATATCATCTAACAAAAGACTTCAGGGATATATTTGTTTTAATTTTTGATCCAGATTTCCAGTTCCATTGGTATTTGGAATTCCCATTGGAGAAACTCCATCTAATAATATTTTAACTATATAATTTCTTATATTTCCCTTGGATCATGCCCTCCTTTTCCTAGGTCATCATTGGAAATAAAATGAAAATAAATAACATTTGTATGTCTTTTACTATGTATCATGCACCGTGCTAAATACTTTATAGTTAATAACTCATTTGAACCTCACAACAACTATTCAAGGGACATGCCATTATTATCTCATTTTACAGATGAGGAAGCTGAACCAAAAATTGTTTCAATAATGTGTGCAGTAAATGTCTGATGTCAAATTTGAACTCATATCTTCCTGATTACAGACTTAGCAGCAACCTACTTATGCCAAACATGTGATTCTTCTCTAAGTTTGGGTCTCCCATTACAGTGATTTTTCAGAGATAATGTCATTCCAGGATTGGATTAACAATTCAACAGCTTTCATAAGAATGTATTAACAAGATTTCAGTGCTGTTCTGTGGAAAAGTTTGGGATCATTGGAAACACTTGCCATTTCCTAAAGGCAAAGTAATAATTCTTGGTCATATCATTGCCCCTTTATGGTTCTTATCCTATAGCCATATACACATAAACTAGGTCAATGGACTCTGAAATCAACTGTTTTTGTCATAGGCTGAGGAAGAGATGTGGTCATCCATTTATTTTTTCCTATGTCGATTCTCTCCTTTTCTCCAAATTTCATTGTAATGGTACTTGGATGCACTTCTAAATTCATTCAGTCAGTCAAAAGGCGTTTACTAAACTCCAAGTATTTGCCAGACATCATACTAAGTGCTGGAGACAAATATGAAGAAGAAAGACAGTCCCAGCCTTCAAAGAAACTTACAATCTAATGAGGAAGACAACATACAAAAGGAAACTGTAAAGGGGGCAGAAATGTGATAAAGAAATCCAAAAGGATATAGACTGGGAGGAAGTGATGATATAAGCAGCATAGATACCCTTTTTAATTAGAATTTTGGAGGTGATCTCTCTGTTTTACTCCAATCAGAAAGGGTGGGGGGAAATCCCTGCAAAAATCAGTTAACAAATTCCAGTTAAAAGTCCATCATTTTCTTTGGAATTGAGAGGAATTAGTTTCTTGGCTGTTCTTTTAAAACAATTCCCATAAAGAAACATATGACCCTAAAATCACACTGCAGTTATAAAGTGCCATTTGGATTATTTTATGTATTTTCAAGTATTGCAATTTCTCACAGTGGAACCAAAGAATTTTAGAATAATAGGCAAAAGCTATAGAACCAATTTTCTACTTTAATATTTGATAAGTGTTTACTCTGCATATATTGTGCTTCGAATTTAAAATAGATGTTGAACCTTTCTCAATAAAGATTTTTATTGTATTTCATTACATGTATTCAAAAGGGAGTACCATTTGAAGGCAATTCAATAGAGATGTATTAATTCTACAAAATTCAATTCATAAAACATTTATTAAGCATCTGCTTTATACACAGAGCTGTGTTGGACATTGGAGAAACAAAACCAAAAAGGAAATAGATTCTGCCCTCTAGGAGTTTACATTCTACTGGAGAAAAATCAATGTATACTAAAAAAAGTATATGCAAAAGGAATGAGGATGAGAATCAGTTGTGTGCTTTAGTGATATCCACTTACGAGGTATGTAAAGACTGGAATGGAAAGACAAAGAGATCAATTAGAGGCTTTTGCAAAAGTGTAGGTGAATGATCTTGAGAGTCTCAAATAGAGTGATGAGGGGAGAGAAGGTGTAAATGATATTGTGTCAGTGAAAGTCTAATACTTGCCTACTGTTTGGTGGGAGTGTTGAAGGATGGGGATGAGTCAATGAGGGGTACTGAAAGAATCCTGGTGCCAACAGAAATGGATCAATTTGGTTGAGTAGTGAATTTGAGGTAATGGAGGTGTTAATTAATCCAACTTTAGACATATTCAGGATAAAATATTTCAATGGCATCCATTTGTGATTTAATAATAGTGACTACTTACTACATCTGATCAAATTGCATCTAATTTATGCCTTCTCATATTGTGCAATTTTTCTAATTTCTATTTTTACATTCTCTCTTATGGCTATCCCATTTTCCCCATTTATATATCCTCCAGCTTAATTCAGACCATCCTAACTTCCTATCTGGTATGTAGAAATAGCCTCCTGGTTGTTGTTTCTTTCTCAAGTCTTTCCCATGCCAATCTTTTTCTATACATCTGCCAAAATGACTGTCAAGTAGGTCTAAATTTTACTTTTGACCTGATCAAAATATGCCTTTTGTCCCATTTGTATCCTTTTAAGATCCTTAAAGAGACTACTTCACATGTCTTCATGTCATCAAGACCTAGTAGGAACTTAAATGTTTGTTGAATGAAATGAAATCAGTCACGATCAATGAGTATTTATTAAATCAGCACCTATGTTTGATCATCTTTAGTACATTGCAAGCTATTCATGGTAAAAAGCATTTTTCTCTCCCGAGTGATTTGCACACCGCAGGGCCTTATTTAATGGGAATTGAATTTCATTTGGACACTTGAAAGAGAGAATCCAGTGCATCAGAACAATTCCTTCTATCAACTCATTGTTTTTGAGAGCACACTTCTGAATGGCAGCAGCCCCCATTGATTTTCTGTTTTCTCTCTGTAAATAATTCATAACAAAAAAAAAAAAACAACACAGCGACTACCTTGGAATCCATGGATTATGACATTCACTCTCAGGGATTTTCTCGTTGAGCTCATCTCTTGGGCTTTATGTCTGAAGAAACAAAAATAGTTCTGTGCAAGTCATCTTATATTCAGGAAATCATTAGTTACTAATTCTTGTACTTTGGATGTATTCTGTGGATACATCTAAAGGACTCAACGAGTTTAATATGATTTCAAATGGCTTAAGAGCTTTGTGAGGGAAGATTTCTAAAAAAAATTAGAATACAAGTAATTAATGTTGATGTAAAGGCTCCTCTGAGGTAAAAGAATGTCTTATTGTTCCTCTGTGGAAAGCATTACTTTTTCATTAAAGTTCCAATAGAGTAGGGATCACCTATCCTCATCCTCAAAGGTACATTAACCTAATGGGCATAGATGGATTTCTTGCTTTATGCTTTTTAGAAAGCCCCTCTCTTTAAATTATTGAATTTTGGTGTTGGAAAGAACAAGGTAGTTCCGAAAATCCTATCTAGTCATTCCTTTCATGGACAAGGAAACTGAGGCCCAGAAGTGACTTGCTTAGCTACTGATGGAGCCACCATAAGAACATAGATTTTAGGACAAATATATCACAGGATTATTTTTGTTGTGTAGTTATTTCAGTCATGTATGACTCTTTGTAACCCCTTTTGGTGTCTTCTTGACAAAAGATGCTGTCTTGATCTGCTATTTTTTCTCCATCTCTTTTTATAGATGAAAAAACTGAGGTATACAAGGTTAAGTGACTTGCCCAAGGTCACACAGCTAGTAAGTGAGTAAAACAGATTTGGATTCATCTTTCTGACTCCAGATCCAGTACTCTATATACTATAACAACTAGCTTTACAGAATTATAAAATCTCAGAATTAGCAGAGATCCCATAAGTCATCTATTCTTACAACTATCTGACCTTCACCTTTTCCCTATTTCCTGTGACTAGTAATTTATTTGAAAGTACAGATTTCCCTTTTTATTTATATACCTAGAAGGTAATGTCTCATATATAGTAGGTACTTAATTAATACTTACTAATTGATAGTACCATCTGGTCTTCACATGAACACTGTAGGTTTTAAAATTAATAATTTGCCTTACTTCCATCTCTAAGTCTCCACCTGATTTTGTAGTCAACACTATTGGTAAAAAAAAAAAAAAAGAAACCACTATCTCCTGAGTCAGCCCATTTTTAATTTTTGAACAATGAACATTGAACCAAGGTCTGCCTCACTGAAAATCCTAACTGCTAGAGTTTTGCCAGCTAGAACCAAACAGAAGACAGTTATCATGTCCTACCTATATTCTCATATATTGCGTAAAGATCTCTGGCTTTTTCAGCAAAGTCCAGTATGAGATTTAGAGTTGAAGGAGACATTAGAGATAATCAGAGTTCAATAAAAATGGAAGAGTCCTTGGAAATCATTGAGTCCAACTCCTTTTACTTTACAGGTGAAGAAATTCTAGCCTGAAAAGGTCCTCCCATAGAGAAATAACAAAGCCAGACATAAACCCTGTTCTTCTGACCACAAATCCAGCATTCTTTCTATTATACCTTGCTGGGTTTGTATCATATATTTAAGAAACACAACATCCTGGGCAGATGTATTTTCTCATTTTACTCCCCAGAAAAAGTGTCATTTAGGAAAAACAAAAAAAAATTGTTCATATCCTAAAGGGACCCCATACCTAGTTATTTGACCTTCTCAGACCTATCTCTCAAAGCCAAGAATGAAGTTGGCACCTAAAAACATTTCTGAATAGTGAATCACCATGGTTACACTCCAATTTGTTCTCCTAGACATAGTCTTCTCTCTTGCTCTCTCTGTGAACAAATTACTTTCTTCTATTCATTTCCTGCCTTTGTTGCTTTCTCAGAGGCTACTCTTACATTATCAGGATAGATGTCCAATAGCCTATTGGCACTTTCATGGTGACTTTCTCCCTTCACTTTGAATATTCACTAGGGCCTTTGACATTTTTCCTAATCTTTGTTAACTCAAAAGATTACAGTAAATAGAGGGGTATTTATGCCAGTTACTGAATAGACCTACTTCAGGAAGCACAGGCTTTTCCTTTCCAGCCCATGAATAATTGGTTCAATTTGTAAACAAAAAGTTGAAGCTGCTGAAACCTGAATATGCCCCTGTAGTGTTGATACAGAGATTCCTTGAGGTGAAAATGATCTCAGCAGCCACACACTTCCAAAGGAATCCCATCTGTCCCAGATCAGCAAGTGGTCATCATAAATCTTTCCTTCATGATATACAATGAGGATACAACTTCTTTTCTTTTAAAAAAAGAATCTTAGAATCCATACTAATTATCAACTGGTAATCAACTGGTGGTAAGGGCTAGGAGATTAGTTAAGTGACTTGCCCAAGGCCACACAACTAGGAAGGGACTGAAGTCAGATTTGAACTCAGGACCTCTAGACCCCAGGCCTGGCTTTTTATCCACTGAACCTCCTCGTTGCCCTAACCTATTTCTTTTTAAAGACCTTCCCTTCTGCAACTTGGGCATAATTCCAGTTCATAAAGAATATTTCAAATTGAGAAAACAAAGTTGAGAGTAATTTATTTCTTTGCAAAGTCTTCTCATTTTTCTTCCATTTAAATGCAAAGAGAGTAAAAACAAACCACTGGTTTAAAAGGATATAGTGAAAGAAGAAAGGGCAGAACTAGGAGAATATATCAAAATGTTAGGGAAGACACAAGTGGCAATCATAATTTTGAATGTGAATGGGATGAACTCACCCATAAAATGAAAACAAATAGCAGAATGGATTAGAAACTAAAATCCTACCATATGTTGTCTACAAGAAACATACATGAGGCAGGTAGACACTCACAGGGTTAGAATTAAAAGTTGGAGCAAAATCTATTGGGCCTCAACTGAGATAAAGAAGGCAGGAGTTGCAATCATGATATTTTACAAAGCCAAAGTAAAAATAGATCTGATTAAAAGAGATAGAAAAGATAATTACATCCTGATAAAAGACAGTATAGACAAAGAGGAAATATCAGTACTCAACATGTATGCACCAAATGGTATAACATCCAAATTTCTAAAGGAGAAACTAGTAGAGTTGAAGACCTGAACTTCCCTCTATCAAATCTAGATAAATCAAACCAAGAAATAAATAAGAAAGAAGTAAGAGATGTGAATGAAATAATACAAAGATTAGAGTTAATAGATATGTGGAGAAAAATAAATAGGGACAAAAATAATACACCTCTTTTTCAGCAGCTCATGGTACATTCACAAAAACTGACCATGTACTAGGGCATAAAAACATGGCAAACAAGTACAAACAAGCAAAATAATAAATGCAAACTTTAAAGATCACAGTGCAAGAAAAATAATGATTATTAAGTGTATAAGAAGAGACGAATGAAATATTAATTGGGAATTAATATGATTCTCCAAAATCAGTTAAAGAACAAATCATAGAAACAATAATTTCATTGAAGAAGATGACAATGATGAGATATCCTTTCAAAATTTATAGAATGCAGCCAAAGCAGTACTCACAGGGAAATTTATATCCTTGAGTTCATATATAAACAAATTAAGAAGGGCAGATATCAGTGAATTGGGCATGCAAATTAAAAAACTTGAAAGTGAACAAATTAAAAATCCTCACATGAATACTAAATTAGAGATCCTAAAAATCAAAGGAGAAATTAATAAAATTTTAAGTGAAGAAACTATTAAATTAATAAATAAGACTAGAAACTAGCATTTTGAAAAAAACAAATAAAATAGATAATGGTCAATCTAATTTAAAAAGTGAAAGGGGGTAGATGGGTGGCTCAGTGGATTGAGAGCCAGGCCTAGAGATGGGAGGTCCTAGGTTCAAATCTGGCCTCAGACACTTCCCAGCTGTGTGACCCTGGGCAAGTCACTTGATCCCATTGCCTAGCCCTTACCACTCTTCTGCCTTGGAGCCAATACACAGTATTGACTCCAAGACAGAAGGTAAGGGTTTAAAAAAATGAAAGAAGAAAACCAAATCAATAGTATCAAAGATGAAAAGGGAGACCTCACCTCTAATATTATAATATAATATAAATTAAGGCAATTATTAAAAAACTATTTTGCTCAGTTATATGGCAATAAATATGACAATCTAGGTGATATGAATGAATATTTACAAAAATATAAATTTCTTTGATTAACAGAAGAAATCGAATACTTAAATGATTCTGTATCAGAAAAAGAAATTGAAAATGTATCAAAGAACTCCCTAAGAAAAATCCCTTGGGCCCAATGGATTCGCAAGTGAATCCTATCAAACTTTCAAAGAACAACTAATCCCAATAATACGCAAACTATTTGACAGAATAAGCAGAGAAAGAGTTCTACCAAATTCCTTTTATGACATAAATATGGTACTTATTCCAAAGTCAGGCAGGTCAAAAACAGAAAAAAAACATACACCAATCTCCTAAATGAATATACATGCAAAAATCTTAAATAGAATACTAGCAAAAAGACTCCAGCAAGTGATCACAGGGGTTATTCATTATGACCAAGTGAGATTTACACCAGGAATGTAAGGATGATTCAATATTAGGAAAACCATCCACATAATTGACCACATCAACAAGCAAACCAACAAAAACCACATGATTATCTCAATAGATGCAGAAAAAGCCTTTGATAAAATACAACACCCATTCCTATTAAAAACACTAGAAAGCATAGGAATAGAAGGGTCATTCCTAAAAATAATAAACAATATATATCTAGAACCATCAGCAAACATCATCTGCAAATGGGGATAAACTAGAAGCATTTCCAGTAAGATCAGGAATGAAACAAGGATGCCAATTATCACCTCTATTATTTAACATTGTACTAGAAACACTAACAGTAGCAATTAGAGAAGAAAAATAAATTGAAGGTATTCAAATAGGCAATGAGGAGACCAAGCTATCACTCTTTATGGATAATATGATGGTCTACTTAAAGAATCCTAGAGAATCAACCAAAAAGCTACTGGAAATAATCAACAACTTTAGCAAAGTTGCAGAATACAAAATAAACCCACATAAGTCATCAGCATTTCTATACATTTCCAACACATCTCAGCAGCAGGAATTAGAAAGAGGAATTCCATTTAAAAGCACCCTAGACAATACAAAATACTTAGAAATCTATCTTCCAAGACAAACGGGGAACTATTTGAACACAACTACAAAACACTTTCCACACAATTAAAACTAGATCTAAATAATTGGAAAGACATTAATTGCTCAGGGGTAGGATGATCTAACAATAAAAATGACAATCCTACCCAAATTAATTTACTTATGTAGTGCCATACCCATTGAAATACCAAGAAACTTTTTTTTTTTTTACTGAATTAGAAGAAACTATATCAAAGTTCATTTGGAAGAACAAAAATATCTGGAATATCTAGGGAATTTTGAAAAAAATGTGAAGGAAGGTGGCCTAGCAGTGTCATACCTTAAATTATACTATAAAGCAGTGGTCATCAAAACAATATGGTACAGGCTAAGAGACAGAAGAGAATAGCAGTGTAATAGACTTGGTGTAACTGAACTCAGAAAGACAGTCTGTGATAAACCCAAAGATCCCAGTTTTGGTGACAAAAACCCACTATTTGAAAAAATGCTGGGAAAATTGAAAAACAGTATAGAAGAAATTGGGTTTAGATTAATATCTCACACCCTACACCAAGATAAACTCATTATGAGTGAATGACCTGAATATAAAGAAGGAAAATATAAGTAAATTAGGTGAACACAGAATAGTATACACAGAAAAGTCAGATCTTTGGGGAAGGAAAGATTTTAAGACCAAGCAAGAGTTAGAAAAAAATCACAAAATAGTAAAATAAATCATTTAGATTACATTAAATTAAAAAGTTTTTGTACAAACAAAACCAAATGCAACTAAAACTAGAAGGCAATCAACAAATTAGGGAAAAATCTTCATAACAAAAAAATCTGACAAAGGTCTAATTACTCAAATTTAGAATGAGCTAAATCAATTGTATAAAAAAGCAAGCCATTCCCCAATTGATAAATGGGCAAGGGACATGAATAGACATTTTTTTCTGATAAAGAAAACAAACTATAAATAAACACATAAAAATGTTCTAAATCTCTTGTAATCAGACAAATGCAAATCAAAACAACTCTGAGGTACCACCTCACACCTAGCAGATTGGCTAACATGACAGCTATGGAAAGTAATGAATACTGGAGGGGATGTGGCAAAGTTGGGACATTAATGCATTGCTGGTGGAGTTGTGAATTGATCCAACCATTCTGGAGGGAAATTTGGAACTATACCCAAAGGGCAATGAAAGACTGTCTGCCCTTTGATCCAGCCATAGCACTGCTGGGTTTGTACCCCAAAGAGATAATAAGGAAAAAGACTTGTACAAGAATATTCATACCTGTGCTCTTTGTGGTGGCCAAAAATTGGAAAATGAGGGGATGCCCTTCAATTAGGGAATGGCTGAAGAAATTGTGGTATATGTTGGTGATGGAATACTATTGTGTTCAATGGAATAATGAACTGGAGGAATTCTGTGTGAACTGGAAAGACCTCCAGGAATTGATGCAGAGTGAGAGAAGCAGAACCAGGAAAACATTGACTGAAAACAGAGACTGATTCACTCTGGTACAATCTAATGTAATGGACTTCTCTAGTAATAGCAATGCAATGATCCAGAATAATTTGGAGGGATTTATGAGAAAGAATGCTATCCACATTCAAAGGAAGAACTATGGGAACAAAACCACAAAAGAAAAACAACTTCTTGATCACAAGGGTTGATGGGGATAGGATTGGGGATGGAGACTCTAAATGACCACCCTAGTGCAAACATCAACAATATGGAAATAGGATTTGATCAAGGACACATATAATCCCAGTGGAATTGTGCATTATATACGAGAGGGGGTCCAGGCAGGGGAGGAAAAAACATGACTCTTGTAACCAAGTAAAAATATTCTAAATTGAATAATTAAATGAATTTTTTTAAAGAAAAAAAGACAAACAGAGCAAGTTTGACCTGGTTTCCCTATGACAGCCTTTCAAGCACTTACATTTGGACATCATGACCCCATTTTATTTTATTTTCTACAAGCTAAATATCTCAGTTCCTTTGAATGACTACCATATGGCATGGGCTTAATCACTTCAGCATCCTTATGGCCCTTCTAGGGATTTTCTTCAATTCACCCAAGAAATCCTGCCCAAACTCCACCCAGATATGATCTGACCAGGGCAGATCCTATGTTTACAAAAGCAAAACTGGAAAAAAAATATTTTCCCTCAAGGAGCTTCCAGTCTACTGGTAATAGGATATACAGAGATGATCATGTTATATTAAATCTGAATTTTGAGAAGCTTCTCAAAAATTCCTAACTCAGCCTTGGATTGTATCATTTTGTAGATGTGGAGCACCTTTCTGCCTTTTCTTTTGCTGAATTCCTATCAATTCTTTAAATCACACCTCATATGCAACCTCCTCTTTATAGTTTTCCTTTGTTCCCATTTAAATTCCTGGTTTTCTCTCACAGCCCTCACATAGCCCTTGGATTCATACCTCTGTTTTCACAAGTGTAATAATTGCCCCAGTTAGCTACACTGATGTCTTATCCTCTTACTAGACTCTAAGTTCTATGAGTCCAGGTAAATAGATATTGTCTATATTTTAATTCCTATGAAACAACAATCTGTTCCCCATAGGTGTTGGTTATTCTAGACAACTAGGTGGTTCAGCACATTGAGCACTGGGCCTGACCTCAGGAAGACCTGAGTTCAAACCTTAACTCAGACACTTACTAACTGTGTGACCATGGACAAGTGCCTTGACTGTTATTTACTTCATTTTCCTTTGCTGTTAAATGAGGATAATAACAGTACCTGCTTTGAAGAGTTGTTGTATACAATGAGTGAAGTAATATTTCTACAATCTTAACGTAGCACCTGAAACTTAGGAGACCTTACTGAAGTGCCTATTCCCTGCCTCCTTCCCTTTCTTAAGTATTGCTGCTGTTGGTATGGAAAAGGGTCAAGGTGAGCCTAGGAAGGTTGCAATACAATACAAATAAAGAATTGTGCAGAGGAGAAGAAGTCAAAGATATTTGTGACTAGAAAATAAGTCAGTCATATAACCAGAGTATGTGTAATGGATGAACCATGTATACACTACAGGAGTATTCATACAATAGTCAAAGAATTTGAGGAAGGTCCATCAAATCTTCAGTAGATCATCTATTAAGCCTACATATGGGGAAAGATGGCAGCTGGGTTGAAACTGATACCACCAAAACAATACCTTCAGTGAGACCAAAAGTTTCTTGGAATATTTTTAACTGTGCTCAAAAGACACACATCAACTTTCTTTATAGAAATAATCTTTAAATGTTAACAGACAACATTAATTAGGAAAGACATTTGGGGAAAGACTGACCCAGAAAGACAATACAAGCATATAATAAAGCTTATCTTCACAGCTTGTGTGCAGAGTTTGCAGATGATGTGAAAGCAAAGTGTACAGGTGTTTGAATAAATTTCTCACTTGTATACTGACATATATATATATAGCCTATTTGTGCTTATTTGTGGTCATTTTTTTAGTTCTTTTATGATGTCTTTTTCCTCCCCTGATTTTACCATCATTTAGTTTATTTATTCATTCATGCATTCATTCATTCATTCATTTATTTATTTATTTGTTTGTTTGTTTGTTTGTTTGTTTTTGCCTTGCCTTGGATAGGAAGCCTTCTATTATCCTCCATTGGCCTGCTTTCAGTTAGGATTCCATTAGGCTTCCCATTGTGGAGGGGTCTTTGATGGCCAATTGTTCCTTATTTCTGAGTGTAATTCTCAGTAATGTTTCTGAAGTAATGATAGCAACTATAATATTTTATACCAAAGGCTTTTTGGTAATTTGTTAAGTATTGATGAAGAATCAGACATATACTAAACCCTTATGGGATGGAAATTGTTAGAAGGAATTTTTATTCATTGGTCATCCCTCTACCTTTCTTTAATATAATATGACATACCTGTATTAAACTGGGCAAAAAGCAACAGATTTGGAGCTTGAGGCCTTGAGGGTTCTCTACTCCTTACAACTTCCATGATAGGGGACCTATCATCTAAGCTATCTGGGCCTCAGTTTCTTCCTCTAAAAAATGAAAGAGCTGTTATTTTGGAAAACAAGCAAATTAACACAGAGATAATAAGTACAGTAGTCGGTGCCATAGTGGTTAGAGTGCTTTAGTTAAAATTAGGAAGATTTAAATTATCGCTTAGATACTTATTTGTCAATGTGTTTTCTTGTCTGTTGAGTGGAAATAATAATATTACCTACCTCACTGGGATTATTTTGACTATCAAATGAGTTAACAAATATACTATATGAATATTATTTATTATTTTTATCATTATCATCATTATTATGGCTACTATTGTTATTAGTATTAATGCACTTAATCATAGAACTATAATTTGGTCAAAAGTTTGGGATAACAATTTAGAATTACGCAAAGAAAAGTGTTTCTTTCTTGGGACTTAGTGATCCAAATTCTAGGCAAACACTCCATTGAGTTAAATGGCAAGAACATAAATGGCAAGATAACATATCTTCCAAAATAATCTTAGAAACAGTTTTGATGGGAATGAAAACCTAGAAACTACAATCAATGGCCATTGGTTGAGAAATGGCTAAACAATAGTAGAATATGAATGTAATGGAATATGTTTTCACCCTAAGGAAAGACATATTAAGTGGATAGATATGTTAAGGTATTTTCTTCATCAAAATACATCATTGAATCAGCTTTATTTTCCTTTTTTTTTTAGTTGACCTTCCCTATTGCCAGATTTGCATATTAAAGATAGTTACATATTCAAAGTATGTAGAGAACAATCACCTTGTCTACTCAGTTTACCTTTTTTTTTTTTTACTGAAATTTGTCTACATTCTGCAGACAGGTGCTTGGTACTATCTAATCTTAAATTAGATAAATGTTGGTACCCTAGAAATAGGGAACAAAATAAAAGCAATTTCAACATGGTGACCTACTGCCTGGTTTTTTGTTATGTGGTTCTTGTAGAGATGGCAAACAAAACAAAACAAAACAAAACAAAACAACAAGAACAACAACAACAACAAAAGATTGACCCTTACCAAGTAAAGATATTAGCCAATTTACCTTTGTAGGCTTAAGTGGAGATGGCCCATTGCTTCTATTAAAGAGATTCTCCCAGAAACTCATTGCAGGAAACATCCCAAAAAAGACCTCTAAATTCCACCAGTTCCATGAGGCTAGACAAACAATATGCCCAGGGAAGTTACCACATCCAGGGAGGACTGACTCAAAAAGAGCAGTTCAATGACATCATCAGGAGACCCTAATGGTTCTCTGGTCTTAGTAGCATGAACTTCCCCTGTAGTCGATGTGCCCTGAATACAACGTTTCTCTCTCTCTATGTCTCTCATGTGTCTTTTTCTTATTGATTTGTATTTTGATGAAGATTAGTACTTCCTCTGATTCTATTTTTGAAATTTTAGAAGCTTTCTTTAAAATACTCTTTATTACTTCCAATGTTTCCTTTCTCAAGGACCTCACCAAATACCTTTACTTATATCATCATATTCATTTCTTGATGACTTTTATTTCTTAAAGAGAGTTATCCAGTAAGTCAAGTCAGTGATCATATTTTAAGCACCTCTTTTCTGCCTGACTGTGTAGAATGTGGGTTTCTCAGAAAGAAAACACTCATATATAGTGTCAGAAATGACACCTTTTGTTGAAGTCCATTTAATTAGATACTTTTTTTTTTTACCCCAGGCAAATTATTACTAATCATTCCCTTAAGTGAGGGAAATTGGGCAAGGAAGGAGCCCATCCCACTCAATCATTTAGTAGCTTCCTATTTTATTACTTTTGCTAAATAGAGTACAGAGTTTCATGCTTTCTCACTAGTGAAGAAATACAAAAGTGGCTTTCTAAAACTGAGGTCCTGGAGCAAAACTCAGCTCACCACACTGTAGGTTAAACTCTGATCTTGTCATTCTACCTATGATCTTTAGGCATTTCATTGACTTTAGTGTGAGAATGGTAAAGAGAGCTAAACAGATCTAAATGTCCAGCTTAGTAATTATGCTTTTTTTATTTTGAAATGTTGCAAACCCATTTTGAGATTTTCCTGTAGATTCTGTTTTTTAAAGATATCCACAAAAAGGAAAATACTAGTGATATCTCCATCCTTTAGTAATATATAAACTTTATGCCTTTCCACTCTAAGGAAAGATCATTTATAAAATTCATAAATGAGAAAATTCATCTGTTACTATATGTAGTAACATCTCAAAAGGGGGACAGAACATGACAGCTGAGTGAATTTGCAATTGGAGAAGAAAAAGAAACAGGACCTCAGTTGAGAGATTATCTCATCATGCTCATTGAAACTGACCGGTTTAATGTGACAGTCAAAAAGGTTATGTACCAAATCTAAGTCATTTCCTTTCTTGGCCCCTCACTTATTCGGTAATGTGCTTTTCCCCATAGAAAATATTTGATCTTCATCATGAAAGGGAATGATTCTGCCTTTTCACTAGCTTGGAAATCCATTAATCATCACTTCCCTGATTGTTCCTGGAATGTTGAATCCAAAGTTGCAGTATCATTAGAAAAAAGAAAAATGTGGTATCATCTTCATACATACAGCTTGGTCAATCAAAAATATATCTGTGGTAGAGTAGAAAATACAGTAGACATGGATTCAGGACTCCTGGGTCCTAATCCTGCTTTAGGCATTAATTAATTTGCTTTTAACAATGGACAAATCACAACTTCTTTAAGTCTGTTTCTTTATTGGCAGAGCTGTAGAGATAATACTGCTGTACCTATTTCAAAGGGTTATTAACAGGCTCAAATGAGATGATATATATATATATATATATTTTAAAGCACTACATAGATGCCAACCAATCACCATAATTATTCAATAAAATATTAGCTCCTTGAAGGCAGGGACCATTTTATTTTTGTATCCCCAAGTCTAGCACAATACTCAGAATATAGTTTAATTTAAAATTAAAATTTAAAATAAAGAATATTAGTACTTAATAATTAATTGTTAAATGAATGTATTATTAATAATGAAAATCTTTAATATTACAATTTAATGTGATGTCACATTTTCTGGAATATTTCTTTCCTTTTTTTATGAACACTTACCTTCCATCTTAGAGTCAATACTGTGTATTGGCTCCAAGGCAGAAGAGCGGTAAGAGTAGGCAATGGGGGTCAAGTGACTTGCCCAGGGTCACACAGCTGGGAAGTGTCTGGGGCCAGATTTGAACCTAGGACCTTCCATCTCTAGGCCTGACTCTCAATCCACTGAGCTACCCAGGGGTCCCTCTGAGAATATTTCTAATTGTTTTTTGGTATAGGTGAGGAGATGGTCAGCTGTTGAGAGTTCCATTCCAATTTTTTTCTCATCTCAAAATAATATATATCCATTCAAGGGTTGAAATACTGTCTAAATCCTTTACTGATATCATCTTGGACTTTACAAATAAAATCAGTATTGAATATTTTCCAAAAGTCTAACTCCATGTAACTTATATATTATATCTAATGAAATAAGTCACTTTTTTTTCTGAGGATAGAAGGAGTCAGTAGTACATGATTCATTATTATTGTTGTTTTTTTAAATCAGTCTTATTTCTTTGGCTTATGGAGAAATCAGAGCAGAGAAGAAATAATGGTACCTGAAAGTCAGCACATCAGATTTTGACACTTTTCTTAATTAAAATATCAGTGCATCTGAAGCAATCATGCCATATCATTTTGCCTTACTAGCTGACTTTGTACTATGCCTCTTTCCTTCTGCTCTCTGTAACTGAAAATGCCCACTCAGCAACCAAATTAAAAAAAAGGGAAAATGCCTTCTTTTCCTCCCAAATATTGTTTTATTTTCATATTGAGTTAATGGTATGATTAGCATATTATTACAATTAATTATTTCCAGTAACTAACATCATGGGTGATTCTTAGTTGGTGCTTAAGAAAAAAAATGCTTTCTATATTTGCAGATGGATGAGTAAATATCAAGCATATTTACCAGAAAGAGTGTGGCCTCTTGACAACTGCAAATGGTTTAGAGTTATCAGATCATGTATTTATGACTGGAAAGAATTGTAGAGGTCAATGGGTCCAACTCATTAAATCCCCATTTCACAGGTAAAGAAATGATGCTCTACTTGTATCAACTTGGCTCAATCATTCATCTCTCTAAATCCTTGTTTCTTTATCTGAAAATGAAATGTGTTGGACTAAATGGTATCTGGGATCCTTTTATACTGCACACATATAATCCTTTCGAGCAAGGTGTTTTTAACCTTTTGGGAGGCAAAGCTGATTTTCCTTGACCTGTGTTTGCCTCTAAGAATCTATAATGTGTAGTTGAAATATGGGCTGCCCTATGAAGCTGATTAGCACACATATCCTTGTATCCTTTCTGTTTGTATTTCTTGTCAGTGGTTTGTAGTTAGATATAAGGAGAAAGGTGCTGTATTTCATTTTCTGTCTGCTATATCTGACTTTTAGAATATAATCTCCTTTAGAGAAGCGGTTGGCTTTATGTAAAAAGTAACTCTTTGCATCTTCCCTATTTCAGCATAATATTTTATATGTACTTTACACTAAATGTTTTTTCCCATTCATTTCTGAAATTTAGAACTGACCTATTTTAAAAGTTTGTCCTCAGATAACAAACATATGGCCATTTCTTTTTTTTTCATCTGCATTTCTTTTTTTTTTAATTTTATAGTATTTTATTTGATCATTTCTATGCATTTTTCATTAAAGACAAAGATCATTTTCTTTTCCTCCCTCCCACCCCCCATGGCCAATGCGTGATTCCACTGGTATCATATGTGTTCTTGACTCGAACCCATTGCCATGTTGTTAGGATTTGCATCAGAGTGTTTGCTCAGAGTCTTTCCTCTGTCATGTCCCCTCAGCCATTGTAGTCAGGCAGTTGCTTTTCCTCGGTGTTTCTACTCCCTCAGTTTGTCCTCTGCTTATGGATAGTGTTTTTTTCTCCTTGATCCCTGCAGATTGTGCAGGGGCATTACACTGCCACTAATCGAGAAGTCCATTACGTTCAATTATACCACAGTGTGTTTGTCTCTGTGTACAATGTTTTCCTGGTTCTGCTCCTCTCACTCTGCATCACTTCCTGGAGGTTGTTCCAGTCTCCATGGAATTCCTCCACTTTATTATTCCTTTTTGCACAATAATATTCCATCACCAACATATACCACAGTTTGTTCAGCCATTCCCCAATTGAAGGGCATCCCCTCGTTTTCCAGTTTTTGGCCACCACAAAGAGCGCAGCTATGAATATTTTTGTACAAGTCTTTGTGTCCATTATCTCTTTGGGGTACTGACCCAGCAGTGCTATGGCTGGATCAAAGGGTAGACATTCTTTTATCGCCCTTTGTGCATAGTTCCAAATTGCCCTCCAGAATGGTTGGATCAGTTCACAACTCCACCAGCAATGAATTAATGTCCCTACTTTGCCACATCCCCTCCAGCATTCATTACATTCCTTTGCTGTCATGTTAGCCAATCTGCTAGGTGTGAGGTGATACCTCAGAGTTGTTTTGATTTGCATCTCTCTGATTATAAGAGATTTAGAACACTTCTTCATGTGCTTATTAATAGTTTTGATTTCTTTATCTGAAAACTGCCTATCCATGTCCCTTGCCCATTTATCAATTGGGGAATGGCTTGATTTTTTGTACAATTGATTTAGCTCTTTATAAATTTGAGTAATTAAACCTTTGTTAGAGGTTTTTATGAAGATTTTTTCCCAATTTGTTGTTTTCCTTCTGATTTTAGTTACATTGGTTTTGTTTGTACAAAAGCCTTTTAATTTGATGTAGTCGAAATTATTTATTTTACATTTTGTGATTCTTTCTATGTCTTGCTTGGTTTTAAAGTCTTTCCCTTCCCAAAGGTCTGACATGTATACTATTCTGTGTTTACCCAATTTACTTATGGTTTCCTTCTTTATGTTTAAGTCTTTCACCCATTTTGAATTTATCTTGGTGTAGGGTGTCAGGTGTTGATCAATTCCTAATCTCTCGCACACTGTCTTCCAATTTTCCCAGCAGTTCTTATCGAATAGTGGATTTTTGTCCCAAAAGCTGGGATCTTTGGGTTTATCGTATACTGTCTTGCTGAGGTCGCTTGCCCCCAGTCTATTCCACTGATCCTCCTTTCTGTCTCTTAGCCAGTACCAAATTGTTTTGATAACTGCTGCTTTGTAATATAGTTTAAGGTCTGGGACTGCAAGGCCCCCCTCATTAGTGTTTTTTTTCATTATTTCCCTGGATATCCTTGATCTTTTGTTATTCCAAATGAACTTTGTTATGGTTTTTTCCAAATCAGTAAAGAAATTTTTTGGGAGTTCCATGGGAACTCCATATGGCCATTTCTTAAGTCATGATCCTTCCAGCAACTGGAATTCTCATTCCCAAGATCAAAGAGTTTCAAAATGATGAGGCATATAAAGTTTCTCCTATCCATTTTCATTTCTTAATTCTTAATTTCAATTTCTTAATTAATCAATTAATTCTTAATTAATAATTCTTAATTAATTAATTAATTATATACAAAGTATATAACTTATCAAATGTGGGAGTAGCACTAAGTCTGCAGAAGTGAGGGGGAAAGGAATCTTAAGTGTAAGATTAAAGTATAAAACATTTTACAGCATATTATTTATAGGTGATTAGAGAGTAGACTGGCATATCTTAGGCCATCAAAGCCATATTCAAGTTGGGTCAGTAGTATAGCAGTTGCCAAGATTGAAGAGGTGGTAGAAAAGCTTTAGAGATGATTTCTCAGCTTTCCTTTATTTTCATTATAGGTAAAATCTCATCTCTGACTTGTGTTGTCCCTTTTGGGCATTCCAGGAAAATGATTAGTGAACAAAGTGTTATTGACTCCCTCTACTTCCAGATATATGTCTTGGGATGATGGGGAACCATTTGTTTTCCATGTGATTTATAATATATTTAATGAAAATTAAGTTGTATTGGTTTTCCAAGGGGTTCAAGGCATCAATAGTAGATGATTCATTGTTGTTGTTTTAAAATCATTACATTTTATTTGTTTTGTTTATGGAGAAACCAGAAATAGAGAGAGAGATGAGTTAGGGAAAGTGAAATGTTTTCTGATTTTCTCAAGATTGACTGAAAAAAGGGAAATGATGATTCTTCTTTCTTATGCTAAGTTTTATATGACTGGCTTGATCCATATGTATAGTTTATTTGTGAAATTATTGGGAAATGATGAGAAATTTTTAGTTGATTTTAGAGGTAAAAGCAAAAAAATAAAAGAAACAATTAACATCTATAAGTTAAGTCTATTATATGGCATGTGTCAGGTGAATGACTGGGTTAGTTTCTCAAATGAGTAATCAAAGGTCTCATAGGTTCCCACTCCTCTTTCCCCACCTTGAAATTCTACATATGAAATACTAACTCACAGATACATTCCATAGTAGAGAAAAAATAAACTTCCCCTAAGTGATGATCCTAATCAGGTGATAAAGTTCTTACTTATTAATATATCTAGTATTTAGGCAATGGTTTTGATTTGTTTACATTTCTCACTAGTAGGAAGAATGGCACTTGATAGTGCCAAAATCTAAAAAGCAAAACCATGGAGGAGAGAGGTACGGCATCCTGGGGATAAGCCATTGCAGCTATTCAATTTTGTGGGTCCTCTCACATTCGTCAAAGGCTTTCTAACTAAGGGCATAAGACCTCCCACAGCTTGTGTTGTGCTGATCTTGTCTGTCAGGAACCCAGGGTCATATCCATGCCATTATGGGTCTTTCAGAGAAGGCCATTAATGAAGGAAAATGTCAGCTCCAGGTGGAATCCAATTCTTCTAATGATGAAAAATTAGATGCTTGCCTCTTGGAATGCTTAGCCAATGAAAGAGAATACTGAGATGGAAATACTCAACACACCTGAGTTAAGCAGGTTGATTACTACTCCTGGTTTGATGTCAGCAGTTTAGCAAAAGTTAGATGGATTTTTTTTATTAAGCATCTTATTAAAAACTTAATGTTGAACATCATTATAATCAACTAAACTTGGTAAGGGGACATTAGCTTGTATATTATTGAATGTCAATGTAAAAAATGTCCTGTCAAATCAATAGTTCTACCTTCTGATTCTTCATCATTATTCTATTAATTCTCATTAATTTTTCTTCTAATTTGGTAATAGTGTGATTTCTATCCTAGTTTTTCTAGTCACTTTTCAATGTTGCATAAAGGTTGCTTTAGATTTTATTGGTCCTAGTGACTTTCTAACATTCCCTTATGTATGGAATTGTTAACCTGAAAGGTTTCAAAATTTAAAATAGTTGTTAACATTTCAGTAGTATTTGGTTTCCGTTATAATCAAGCATATTTTATTCTAGTCATTCAAAACCATTATTCATAGAATGATTCCTAGGCTTCATCAGCTGCTATTGAGGTCCATGACAGGAAAAAATAAAGGTAGAGACTTGTTACATAAATGCATTATAGTTTATTTAATCTATTCCCTATTGTTGTGCATTTAGGTTGCTTTTAGTTTTTTTGAAATTACCTCTAAAACTGCTATACAAGTCTTTGAAGCAAAACCTTTTTTCTCTTGTTATTCTTGATAGTACTTTCATTGCAAGAATGGAATTCTTGGATCAATGATTGTGATTATTTTTATATATTTTACAATGTATTATACTATCCTCCAAAATGATTGTGCAAGTTTACAATCCTGCCAGTAGTCAATGATTATACCTATGTCTCTTCATCTCCATGAACATTGAATTTCATTGCTTTTTTATTATTTTTGTCAATTTTATGGATGTGAAGGAGAACTCATAATTGCTCTAATTGACATTTTGTTGAATAAAGTGATGATAGGATCATAGATATACAGCTAGATAGGATCTCAGAAATAATCAAGGCAATTCACAGAATTTTACAGATGAGGATACTGAAGTCCTTGGTAACTAGTGAAGTTGGATACTTTTTCCTACTGATTAACAACAATTTAGATTTCCTAATTCTATAAAGATAGATATAAAAAGAAATAGTGAATATTTTAGTCAGGGAATACTTTCTCTATAGTTCCTAGAAAAAGGACATATTTACAAGACTTTTGTAAATGCATCTAGAAGGATCATAGCATTACCAAGAAGAAAGACTAGAGTCTAAAAGGCTGACAAGAAGGAAATGTGCACTAAATTTATATTATCCACAAAATATGAAGATATCCATACCCTTTGCCTATCCTGTAGGATGGGTGTAGCCAGTTTCAGTGTTTTAGGACCTGTCTATGAAAGACTTGACCTAGTTCACCAGTAGCAGTGACACAATATGATCTTTCACCTCTAATATTCAAACTCTAGAAGATATAGATGATTTTGAGTGTGTTGTACTTGATGAGTTTAATTACTCAAATTTATAAAGAGCTAATTCAATTGTACAAAAAACCAAGCCATTGTCCAATTGATGAATGGGCAAGGGACATGGATAGGCAGTTCTCAGATGAAGAAATCAAAACTATTAATTAGCACATGAAGAAGTGTTCTAAATCTCTTATAATCAGAGAGATGCAAATCAAAATAACTCTGAGGTATCACCTCACACCTAGTAGATTGGCTACCATGATAGCAGAGGAAAGCAGTGAATGCTGGAGGGGATGTGGCAAAGTAGGGACATTAATTCATTGCTGGTGGAGTTGTGAACTGATCCAACCTTTCTGGAGGGCCATTTGGAAGTATGCCCAAAGGGCGATAAAAGAATATCTACCCTTTGATCCAGCCATAGCACTGCTGGGTCTGTACCCCAAAGAGATAATGGGTAAAAAGACTTGTACAAGAATATTCAGAGCTGCGCTCTTTGTGGTGGCCAAAAACTGGAAAACGAGGGGATGCCCATCAATTGGGGAATGGCTGAGCGAATTGTGGTATATGTTGGTGATGGAATACTATTGTGCTAAAAGGAATAATAAAGTTCAGGAATTCCATGGAGACTGTATGTGAGTGTAATAGAATAGTACTGCCAGATAAATATGATGCAAAAGAAGAATTCAGACAGTCATGGGAAGACATACATGCAGAATGAAGGGAAAACAACATTCATAATTATATAATGTAAATGGCAATGAAACTCCAAAGGTAAATACAATGTAATTAAAAAAAACATATTTGTGACAGAGAATCCTAGTCAAGGTTGGAAATGATGAGTATAGAATATCACAGAGACTACCTGATATAGTCAATATATTGGTTAGTTATCCTGATCTCCCTATTTTTCTGATTCTTTTTACAATTTATTTTAAGCATCATGGGATCATAGAACTAGTCCATGAAAGGCATTTAGTCCAACCCCCTCATTTTACAGATCAGGAAAATGAGGTCCATAGTGTTAAATGACTTGACTAAGATCATTCAGGTGGTAGGAATCAGAGATAATATTTGAAGTCTGGCTCTTGGTAGTGGAGGAAAAAAAAACCTAAGGGGATTCCATAAAGAAAAGATAGAAATTCTGTTCAAAGTTTCTATATAAAATATTTAGGAGCCCACCTATATGAACTAAGTGAATATGATTATAAAGCATTCTTTATAAAAATGTAGATTAACCCAAAACAAATGGAAAGGTATTAACTGCTCATGGATGGACCATATAAATATAATACAAATGAAAATATTACCTAAATTAATTTACTTAATATCTTACCAATCAACTACCAAAGATTACTTTAGAAAGTAGGGAAAAAAATAATATTATTTAAGTGGAAGAACAAAAGGTCAAGGGGGAAGAAAGGAGACTGACAATGTCAGATTTGAAACTACGGCACAAAGTAGTGATCATTCATACTTTTGGTCCTAGCCAAGAGATGAAAAGTTCATCAGCAAAACAGGTCAGCTATACAGCATAAAGAATTAAATGTGCATGGTAGTATTAGTGTTCAGTAACCACAAAGACCAAATGTATTCATAAGTTTCATAAAAAACTATTAGGAAAACTGGAAAGCAATCAGGCAGATGCAAGGTATAGGTCAAGAAGTCACATCAAATATCATTAAAAACTCTGAGTGGATATATGGCTCAGGTATAAAGGATCAGATCATAATTAAATTAGAACATGAATCATATGAGGTCAGAAAATTATCATTACCTTTATATCTATATATAATCTGGATAATATTAAATAAAAATCATATATAAAAGTGCAAGGAAGAAAATAGCTTTGACAGTTATGGATCACGGAAGAACTCATGACAGAGTAATTGACAGAAAGGATCATAGTTAAAATTAGAAATAAGTTCCATAAAAACTATTAGGAAAACTGGAAAGCAATCAGGCAGATGCTAGGTATAGGTCAAGAAGTCACATCAAAAATCATTAAAAACTCTGAATGGATATATGACTTGGGTATAAAAGATCAGATCATAATTAAATTAGAACATGAATCATAAGAGTTCAGGAAATTATCATTACCATTGAATCTACATGTAATCTGGATAATATTCAGTAAAAAACACAGATAAAGGAGCAACGAAGAAAATAGCTTCGACAGCTATGGATCAGGGAAGAACTCATGACAGAGGAATTGACAGAAAGGATCAGAAAAGTGACATGGATAGTTTCAATTATATAAAATTGGAACTTTTATGAATATCAATGTAATTAAAATTAGAAAGGTAACAATTAACTGGGGAAATGTGTTTTCAAGTTTCCATGGGAAAAGTTTGATTTATAAGGTACAGATTCCAATAAATATGATGAAGAGATTCAAATACACAAGAACAAAAGCTATTCCAAAATAGATAACTAGTCAAAGGATATGAATGGGTAGATTTTAAAGGAAAAAAGTACTTGTGATCAAGAGTCACATTAAGAAATACTACAAATTGTTAACTAAAATATGCAAATAAAACTGAAATTTACCATTATATCTAACTGGCAAAGTTGCAAAATGGAAAATGCCAATTATTGGAGGGGCTATATCAAGGCTGAGATATTGGCATGTGATTAGCGGAGTTTTGAGTTGGTCTAGTCATTGTTGAACATATACCCCAAATATTGTTAAACTGCATAACCTTTGATCTTCTGATCTAGTGATAACACTAGCAGGTCTATACTCCAAAGAGATCAAAGAATGGAGAAAAAGAGCCTACATGTCAAAAGCTATTTATAACAATGTTTTTTGTTGCAGCAAAGAACAGGAAAAAAAAATCGATTCCCCCCAAATTGAACAACTAATGAAAAATTATAGCAGGAATGTAATGGAATATTATTACACCTTAATAAAAATGGTAAAAGAGACAGGGAAACATGGAAATATTGTATCACCTGATGTAGAATAAATTGCACAATGCAGAGAGAACAATATATACAACAACACTGTAAAAAACAAACTTGGAAATGCCTAACAACTTTTATACCTCTTTAGTCAGAGGTAATTAATTGATTTAAGTTGTGAAATAAGACATTCATATCGGACATGGTAAATATATTTGTATTACTTGAGTATTGTTATTTATTTTTTTTAATTGTGTTTCCTCCACTTTTAGAGGGGGATTTATAGAAGTCAATTGATGATTTTGGGGGGAAATGAAATGAAATTATTGAAAGTCATTGAAATATTTTCTTTTAACAATTATTAAAGAAAAGAGGATGAAGTTCAGAGAGAAGAACAAACACTTTATGAGTAATATTAATTTCATTATATACTATTTAGTATGTAATACAAATATAATATAATAGGAAAGTATAATTTCCTCAAGATTTGTGATTTTTTACATAATATTTTATGTTCAACTTTACATGTGAAAATGTTCTTTATTTTTGAAGGGGAGAGTGTGATAAGTTACAAATGTTGATAAAGGCAAAATTTAAAGAATATTAATATGAAAACTAAAAGAAAATCAAACTAAAATCCCATAAAGAATAATCATTTACATCCTTTTTATCCCAGTGTCACTTACTGCCTTTTCCTCACCTCTGTGATTTATCTGTTTGTACATTATACGCGTCCTTTGTTTCCTTTTGCCTAGAATCCCTACACCCCGTTTTCATTAAATCTCTAGGCCTTTCCCTTGTCTATAGCTATCACATTCCACTTCTGTAATCATCTAGGAAGGCATTGTGGGGCATGGATTCATACTGCTGCTGTCAGATGGGAAATGATTTCCAAGGAGAGATGACATAATGCTACTCTTAAGGAAGTATGTAAATCCTCTGTAAACACCGCCTCTGCCCAATGCCATTGGCACATGACATTATAGATTGGCAAACGTGCTCTTAACAGATGGGAATGAGCGTCGGCAGTCAAGTGTTCATGCCCTAGATCCGAATTGACTAATGGCTTTGATGGCAAAAATTCAAGTCTGACTCCCGCCATCTCTGCATCAGATCAAGTACTTGCAATTAAAGCAATGGGAACCACTCCCTTTCTGCTTTAACTCAGGTTTAATTTAATTTGGAATTAAAACAAACAATTTCCTTGAACCATGCAAGGAGGGCATTTTGGTGTCCAGCTAATTAGGATTAATGTCATCAAGTCTCCACCCCTGGACAAATTACAAAAAGCCCACAAATAGCTGGTTTACTACATCCCGCAACATGGTGCAGGACTGCCCAATAGGGTGATCTGGAGAGGGCATTCTCATATCCGGCCCCTGTGTTGAAACTAGTTGGGGTCCTGGTGGACAATGCCAGTGGCCTAATGTAGCATGGAATCAGCATGAGCATTTGGCCCCTGTCCACGACTCTCAGAAGGTCATTTGTCATGCCATTGTGGAATCATTAGAATCAAGGTTCTGGCCTGAAACCAGGCTGCTCTGGAGGCCAGGCTAGGCCTGGCAATTGGAAATGTCTGGATATGGTGCCTTGACTGGGACTCTGAGGAGTGAACTCATCTGGTGAGAACACAGCATGGATCAGTACATGATCAAAGGTATGGTACTCATGGGGCCCAGATTGACTTGGCCTGTTCCATGGCTACTGGTGGCACTCCTTGTTTGGTTAGGTTTATTTAAAGTGATAGATTTAGGATGAGAGCAGAGAGGGAATTCGGTAAATCCAGTACTTCCCCCCCTTTACAAAGAACATAGAAAAATAATAATGATATCTAATAGTCACAGAATGCTTTAAGATTTATAAAGAATCTTTTCCCAAAACTTAGGCAGACACTACTTTGTCTTTGTTGAGCAGCACCATGGTACAGTAGTCATAGCTACAGGATTAGAAACAAATGCCTTGGGTTCAAATTCTGTTTCATCAGTGTGTCACATTGGTGACCTTAGGCCAAGTGATTTAATGGTTTTAAGCCTCAGTTTCCCTAACTATTATTTGATAGGGCTGGAGTTGGTGATTTTAGGGACCTCCTCTAAGTTCTAAATCTATGATCTTATGAAATACTTGTTAGAATCAAAGACATTTTTAAGGTACTTAAATAATATCAATGTTATGGTTTGTATGAGGTGCAGAGAGATTGTGACTGATTGATGGTCATATGACTATTGAAGCCAGGTTTGGAATTCTCCTCTCCTGGCTCCAATACATCTACCTTGATGTCTTGATGGTACTTTGAAATAAGACAGAAATATCACTTAGTGGACTTTGGTACCATGGTAGCAAATTGTCATAGCCAAAATAATAGCCACTTTCCTTTTGGGTGACCCCTCACTTTCTTTCTTCAGAGACTATGGTTGCCCTTAACTCAGAATTGCATCATATCACCAGGCTGTTTGGTGACACAGTACATAGAATGTTGGACTTGGTGTTGTGAAGACCTGAATTCAAATCCTACCACGAATGCTCACAAGATATGAAACCCTCCCCAAATTCTCTCAACCACAGTTTCCTACTCTGTAATATGAGGATAATAATAGAACCTCCCCCACAGGGTTATTGTAGAGATAGAATGAAATAACATTCAATATACTTGGCAAACAACAAAATGCTACATAAACAATAATTATTACTCCTACTCCTACTACCAGAAGACTATTAGTGTCAAAAAGATGGCTTTTTCAGGGGAAAGCCTACTTAAAATGGGAAATTCAATCTCTCCAAAGCAGTCCAACCTTTTCTCCTCCTCTTTACTTCTGTCCTCAGGGCTCTGAGCACAAGATGTATCCATTTGATGTACTGGTACTGGTGGAAGATGCTGATGAGTTTTCTATGAAATGGAATATTAACATTCGGATAAATTCTTGAGTTTGTTTTTCTATGTGGATAGATAACTGTTGACTATGAAAGTCTTTTCACCAATACAGTAGCATTTTAGGGCTTGATGCAATCAGTACTGTCATTGGTCTAAAGGACCCCTGTGGGGCAGCACTATTCCATTTAAACTCTGATCTAGCCATCCACCAAGATGGTAGCAAAAGCCTTTGGTAAGTATTTTAAAGATAGGAAGTTAATTTAAGTAAAGAAAGATAAAATAAACTCTTCCTTACTTTTCTCCCTTCCTCCCTCCTCCCTTATTATTTTTCTCCATCTTTCTCTCATTCTCTTCTTCTCTCTCCCCCTTCCTCCTTTCGTTCCTTGCCTCCTTTCTTTCCTCTCTCCCTCCTTCCTTTCCTCTCTTCCTTGCCTCCAGTATGGTATTTCAGTTCAAGGATGATAGGAATACAGTATTCTCTGCTTCTTGCCAGTTGCAAGAAGACATATATCCTCCAGGTGACAAGATGAGTCTCTGCCTTCAGACCAAAATCTCTGATAAGAGCAAGAGAATCGTACATTCTGCTGGTGTCAAAGTGATTGCTAGTGTCCCTCCTGCTCAAGGTGGCTCATGAAATCCTGAGAGATTCTCTCGTGTCAGAGAACATAGAAAAACAACCTTCTCCTCTGATACTAGTTTAGAACTAAGACAGTTTGACTAGTCAGGCTGTAGGACATCAAATGTGCCACATCCGGTGTCAGGAGACCGAGGGCCATGTTGTCCTTCTGACATTTACTAGTTTTATGACCAGAACAAGCTAGTCACTACATCTTTTTTTAGCCTCAGCATCTCCTAGGCATAATAGTCGCAGTACCTAGTTCACAGTATTTTTGTAAGAATCACATGAGAAAGTTCATGCTTTCTGAAGCCAAAACTGATGTGTTATAAATATGTAGACATATATGTGCATGTGATTCAATGTACAGAGCATAAATGTACATACAATCATACTATATGCATATGTAATATATAATACACATTTTCTCTGGAGGTCTTAATGGAGAAGTAGAAAGAGCACTGGATTTAGAATCAGAGGACTGATTTGGGTTCAGACTCTGACTGCCACTTATTACCTATGGGACAATGCCCAAGTCACATACTAGCGGTATGACCTTAGGAGATGGTGTGGGAAAGTGCATCGAGGGCAACACATAGCATGAGGAAGATCTGATTTCAAATTCTGCCTCAGGTGATAGTTATGTGGCCATGGACAGGTGAAGCCACTTCTTTGGCTCCAGTTTCCTCATCTGTCAAAAGAAAGGATTGGCCTAGAGGGTCTTTAGTGATCTTGCCAGGTCTAAATCTGTGATGTTGCGTTAGATACCTCTTGGATGTGGTGGTGAGATCCCTGACTGTGTAGGGAGAGGCCATGGATTCCAAACTCAGTTATCTGTAGCTTCTTAGGTGTTTTCTTGTTTTCTTAAGCCACTTTTCTTTTCTGACTCTGTTTCTTCATTAAATAATTATGATGATAATATTTGAAGGCTCTGAGACTTCACAGTGTTGCTGCAAGTCACATACTTTGTAAATAATGAGTGACTTTAGAAATATGTATTATTCTTAGCATTATGCATGATTGATGGGATATAAGAATTTTAAAGAATCATGAGGGAATCTGGAAAATGTGCAATCTAGTTAATTCACCATGTAGCTCAAAGGAATTACAGATATGACTCAATTGCAAACTCCATGGAATTTCACATTTTACTGTATACCACTCAGTCCATCATTTCTCCCTTTTCCCCACCAGAATCTTGGACTTTATACCTAGAACTATCCTAAGCTCTGTTAGGACACTTTTTTTGTCTTGTTCTAGACCTCTACAGTATTTCCTATTTTCATACCTTGCTACAGGATGAGTATCTTCCCCCTACACTGCTTTTCAGATCTTCCATAGGTAGTGTCTCCCCGTCTCCAATACAATGCAAGCTCTTTGAAGGCAGAGATTGCTAATACCTGCTTATGTCTGTACTCTTAGTGCTTAGTACAGGGCCTGGTTCCTATGTAAGTATTTGATACCTGTTCTATCTATCTCTATGTATGTCTACTATCTGTCTCTGTTGTTTATTAATAAAACCTATCTATATTATGTTTATTATCTCTGTTTCTATTATCTGTTTCAATCATTTATCAGTATCAATAGCCACTGATATCTATTCCCTGGCAATTATGTCTGTCTGTCTGTCTATCTATCTATCTATCTATCTATCTATCTATCTATCTATCTATCTATTTATCTCTTTATTCATCTATCTCTATTATTTATCAAGAACATTTATCTATATTTATTATCTGTTCATTATCTCTGTTTCTATTATCTGTTTCAATCATCTATCAATATCAAAAGCTATCAATATCTATTCCCTGGTAATTATGTTTATCTGTCTATCTATCTATTTATCTATCCATTTCTGTTATTTATCAATAATAACATCTCTATATTCATTATCTGTTCATTATCTCCATTTCTATTATCAATCTCAATTACCGATCAATATCAATCTCTACCTATATCTATTCCCTGACAATTATGTCTATCTCTCTCTCTCTCTATCTATCTATCCAATCTGTCATCTCTTTGCCTCTCCTCTATTACCTATATTTATCACCTATGTCACCTGTCTATTCTATCTATCTAACTACCTATTATCTGTCTTTCTATCTCTGCCTTCTTATTGATCTAGTGAAGAAATATTATATATTGACTTCATATGGATCATTGGAAAACTAGTAAGGGAAAGTAATAAAAGAAACCCCCTTTTTTATGCTATCTTGTTTAGATGCATGTTCAAAAGGAGGAGCTAAATAGGAATTTAATTTACTGGGAATACTAGTGTAGGATTGGGACAGAATGGAATTTCCTAGACTTTCCAGACACCATGAAGCTTGCCAAGCTGTATGCCCTGCTCAGCTGTCTAAATTTGTATGAATGTGATCCCTTGTTCCAATAGTGGGATTTGAGGATGTTGTGGACAGGAACTGAAATTCACAATTTTTCTAAGAGATTCAACCATTATAAGTGAGTTTTATGGTGGGGGAGGAACTCAGGGTGAAACTTCACAGATTGGACAGAATGCCTATGCCAATCTCCATGGCTGCAAAGACAAGTGGGAAACACAGAACAAAAATGTGATCTAGAGGACATGTTTCAGCCACTGTATTCTGCGACCCTCAAGTTCAGATTTTTCAGAATCCAATGCCAAAGGGAAATACTGACAATTTCTTGATTCCATATCATTTAGCAAATGTTTTAAATCTTCTGTTAAGTGCTAGGTTCTGGCAATATAAAGACAGGAATAAAATAAAGCCCCACCTACCCTCCAAGAACTTCCATTTTATCATTAAAAATATAGAAGGATTCTGGATATTGGAAATGATGGTGTCCAAAGTAAAACTCTGACAAGCAGAATACTAGTGATCAATAATTGATTAATTGTCTAACAAAGTATTTTATGTTTAGTATGTTTCCATTGTTATACTAGGCAAATGGAGAAAATAATGACAAGCCCCCAACAGTTTATATCTCTAAAGAACTTATATTTCATCAGGGTAAAATATGTGCATATCTAAGAAATACAAAAATAACTATGAAGTCAGTACAAGAGACTTGGAGTTCAGGACAGACTTTGTGGCTGGGATGATTTTGATACAAGATAGGAATTCTAAGAAATGGAGATAAGGAGTAAGTGAGATTCCAGGTAAGAATGGCAATCAATGAAAACACACTGATTTAGGAAGTCGAGTTTCTCTTATAAGGAATAGTAAGGAGAATGTCGTCACTGGCTTGTAGAATATGTCATTCAATGTTTAAAATAATTCTGCGAGGGAAGCATCCCCATTTTACAGATGAGAAAACTTGGGCTCAAAGGGGTAGTGTCTTCTTCATAGTCACAAAATGAGGAAGATGATGGAGAATTTAATCGAACACAGCTCTCTTCTGAATACAGGACAACACACCATCCAGAATACCATGATGTTCTTGTTTTTATGTTTGCATAAAGTTAATTAATTCTTTTAAACCCGTGTGGGACTTAGAAGTATGGGACTAATAGAAAGAAGTTGACTATTTTAAAAATTGTAATTACTTTACTAGGTGAAAAGACCTCAGTATGGCTTTTATAATTGAAGAGCTTTAGGGGGAAGCTAATATCTTATAATTGTGGCAGACAACTTCTTAGAGCAATAATGTTCAAGGTCATCTAACTCTGTTTGTGGTTAGGTACACACAAGCCATCCTAATATGTAGTTCCTCACTCATTCCTGGTCTTCCTCCATATTCTACTTTTACTTTGGGGTTTTTGGTTTTCCTTGGCCATGTCTGAGATCTGCCAGGACATAGTCTCTGTTTGGTGTTGACCCTGGGATGAGTACTGGGCTATAGAGCTTGTATTATTACTTACAATTCACATGAAATATTTAATGAAGGCAAAGATGTCTTTTCAAACCTTAAAGTATCCTCTAAGTGGGATTAATTATTAAAATGTAAATACCTGTACAAGTAGCTATCAATGTTTTCATAGGATCTGGGATTTAGAGGTGGGAAGGGACCTTAAAGGTTTCCCTAATCCAAATTCCTTTACTTTATAGATGAGAAAAATTAGTCTCAGAAAGGGTAAATTTCTCATCTGAGATCACGTAGGTGGCAAATGACAGTCGAACTTACATGACACTGACACTAAGTGCCAAAACCCTCTGATTCTTCTGAACATGCGCACATATTATTACAATTTTTAGGAGTACGTCAGAAACTCTGATCTCATGAATGTAGAGAATTTCAGTATGAAAATCCCATTTAAATCTGTGACTCAGATATTGCTTAAGAACTTGAAAGGTTAAGTTACTTGCTGGCCATCACCCAGCTCATATGTTAGAAGAGGGTCTTGCACCAAGATCATCTTTAATTTAAAGCCACCCTTTTATCCACAGTGCCATGTTGTTTCTCCAGTGCCAAATGATCATTGAAAAAGGAAATGCCAATCTTGGAGCATAGGATTTAGCATTAAAGGGGACTTCAGAATTCATCTTTATGACCTTGGTGTCATCATCTGTAAAATGGGGATAATATAGTGTTTGCATTTTCTACCTCACAGTTTCCAGGAAGATTTTTATCAACTTTAAAAAGCTAGAGAACTTTAAAAAAGAAGAATAAAATGATATAGAACATAAAAAAAGAATTCATCTTTATAAATAAGGAAACTAAGGTCCAGAGAAAGTGATTTTTGCAAGGATCAGTCATCACAAATGATTTGGCCTCTCAGGTGAGTGTCAGTCATATGAAGAGGTCAAGAGCATAATTATGCAGGATTGTGGAGTGAGTGAGAGAAGAGAAAACCTTGACAGTGAATAGAGAGAAGTCCCCCACTCCCAAATCTTAATTGAGAAAAGGAGGAGAGATTGAGGACAAAAGCTTAAGAGGCTATTAGCACTATATCTGATAGTCTGATATTAATGAAGCATTATTAAGAATAGAGAAAACTAAATGCTTATCTAGATTGGGATTATAATTACAGATTTAACAAATTTTTTTCAAGTGAAATGATGGATGTCCAATCCAGATGACAAAGAATGAGTTGATAAGTTCTAAAGGAGTTCTTAACTTTTGAAAATCAAGACAAACTGTTTCAAACGAGTTTTTTTTCTAAGATGCTTTCTTCTGTCGGAGGTCTAAGTTCTCTAGTGATTAATATTTATTTGTTTCACTGGACACATGGATGGTTTCTGCCATGGCACTCCCCTTTTTATTTCTTATGCATGCATATTTCCTGAAAGGTCTTCACAACCCCCCTGCATTGGCAAACCTGTCCCCAGAGACTGAGTGGTAAGGGAAATACTGCAGGATATATCTTCAGCAAAGGAGGCAGCCATTGCCTACACGATGTAGCTCCATTAAAGTACTTTCCCAAGACTCAGAAGACAGTCACTATTTATCTTTAACAAGGCTCAGACACAATTTCTCAGGGCCTCAGTTCCCTCATCTGTAAAATGAAATATTAGACTAGTTCACTTCTAACATCTTTTCTAGCTCTAAATAAATGATCTCAGGATGCTTCTCTGCATCTCAATTTCTTCTATAAAAGTGCAAGTTAGGACCTATGTAGTTCCTTCCAGTGTTTAATCTATGATCCTATGATAAGTCCAATGATACCTGTGAGGCCAAAATATAGTAGTCAACTAGCCACTGGGCAGCTAGGTGGTATAATGAATAAAACACTAGACATTGAATCAGGAAGATTCATCTTCATAAGTTCAAATCCAGCTTCAGACACTTATTAGCTGTGTGATACTAAGCAAGTCACCTTATCCTTTTGCCTCAGTTTCCTCATTTGGTAAATGAGCTGTAAAAGGAAATAACAAAATATACTATCTTTGCCAAGAAAACTCCAAATGGGGTCAAGAAGAGTCAGACATGACTGAAATCAATGACCAAAAGTAGTGAATCATGTGTCATGTATCTGAAGGCTGATTAGCCAAAACTGTTGAAGGAATCTCTAATATGGTGGTTTTCAGAGTGTAGCCTGGAGACCACTGAGTGGTTCCCCGAGACTATTTTAGGGGGCCTTTCCTGCAGAGTCAAAATACTTTGCATAACTATACTAAAATGTTCTAATGTTTCATGAATAAATATCAATAGCTATAACCCATATAAATAAAAATGTTTGGAGACCCTCAATTTTTAAGAGCATAAATAGGACATGAGAATAAAAATCTGAGAGTACTTCTCTACTATATAAAAGATATGAGTGCTTTTTTCTCCTTCTTATTCCTGTAAAGGATTTTTTTTTATCCAGGGGGTGTCTCAGAAAGATGCTCTGAGCTGATGCCTGATTGCTTCTTTTCATTACTCTTTTCCCCCAATAATTGCACAAGTCATATTGTGCCTCAGGCAATGAAATTGGGCACTGATGAGAACTGCTCAACATTTGTGGATCAAAATATATTTTCCTTCCTCCACTGCAGGAGACAGGATTAACAGATTGTCCAATAAATAAATATATATTTTTTAATTTTCTGATATGTGGCATTATATTATTAAAAAATAAAGTGCTGTCCACAGAGAGACCTTTGGTCAGGAAGCCATTAATTTTAAAGATGAGATGTCAAGTCAGAAATGTGGGAGGTGAAAGAGTCAGGACAGCACAGGATAAAGAATAGAAGGCTCATCTTAGACACAGAAGAGCTGAGGAAAGCCCTGATCTCTGCCCTTTTCTAGTTGCCATGGATTTTGGGTGTCACTTATTGAATAACTCCTTTGTATGAAATTAGAAGTTTGTAGGATTTATTGCTCTAAAATATTGAAGATCATCTATTCTAACCTAATTTTATATTGATGAGGAAACTGAGATCCAGGAACATGTAAGTAGAGAGGCAAAATTATTTGATTTGGAATCAGAAGACCTGTGTTCAAATTTGAGCTCTGGTAGTAACTTCCTGTGTAATCTTGGGAATTGTCCACCTACTTTTTAAAGTTTTTGTCCATTTCAGTCATATCTTTTTTTTTTTTGATGACTAGAAAAGAAAGTGAGGCTGACAACTTCATGCAACTCTGTCTCACTTAAAGCCTATTCATTCACAAGTCAAGATATCACCCTGTGATGTTATTGGTGTTCTAAAATGAAGAACAACCAATATCGTGACAATGGCCAAATCATTTCCTACCTCTGTGTTTCAGTTTCCTTCCTCTGTAAAATAACGGGTTTGGCCTGTATTACCTTTAAGGCTCTCTCCACTTCTAAAATTTCAGTATCTAAAATGGGCAAGGGACATGAATAGGCAGTTTTCAGATGAAGAAATCAAAACTATCAATACACATATGAAAAAGTACTCTAAATATCTTATAATTAGAGAAATGCAAATCAAAACACCTATCAGACTGGCCAACATGGCCAAAGGAAAGTAATAAATGTTGGAGGGGGTGTGGCAAAATTATGACACTAATGAATTGCTAATGGAGTTGTGAATTGATCCAACCATTCTGGAAGGCAATTTGGAATCATGCCCAAAGGGCTTTAAATGACTTCTTACCCTTTGATACAGTCATAGCACTGTTGGCTTTGTACCCCAAAGAGATAATAAGAAAACATATGTGTACAAAAATATTTATTGCTGCGCTCTTTGTGGTGGCAAAAACTGGAAAATGAGTGGATGCCCTTCCATTGGGGAATGGCTGAACACATTGTGGTATCTCTTGGTGATGAAATATTATTGTACTAAAAGGAATAATGATCTGGAGAAATTCCATGTGAATTGGAAAGACCTCCAGCAATTGATGCAGAGTGAAAGGAGCAGAACCAGAACATTGTACACAGAGATGGATACACTGTGGCACAACTGAACGTAATGGACTTCTCTACTACCCACAGTGCAATGATTCAGGAAAATTCTGAAGGACTTATGAGAAAGATGCTATCCAAATCTAGAGAAAGAACTCTGGAAGTGGAAATACAGAATGAAAACATTTCCTTGATCACATAGTTCAATGGGGGTATGATTGGGGAGGCAGACTCTAAAGGATCATCCTAGTGCAAATATTACTAATATGGAAATAGCTCTTGATCAATGACATGTGTAAAACCCAGTAGAATTTCTTGTTCATGATGGGAGGGGGAAGGAAAAAGGGAGGGAAAGAACATGAATCAAACTATGGAAAATATTCTAAATTAATAAAAAAGGAGTTAAAATGATTTTAGTATCTAGATCATAATGTAAAAGGGGGCATAGCTACTATAACAGTGATTATCAGTCTAATATGAGGATATTTTGAACTCAAGTGTATTTTCTGTTATGTTTGATTAGATAATTAGGTAGCCACCATCATCACATAGAGTAGATGACCACATCTCTGTTTGATGGAGTCTGTTTCTCTCTTCTTGTGTTTAGTTACATTTAAGTTTCTTTAGGTAGAACCTTTTATGAAGTTAGAATGATCCAGAATTATTGAAGTTATCAAATAGTAGAAGGAATACTAGCTCTATCAGATGACCTTGCACTAGCTGTGTGATTTTGGTGAAATGGTTTAAGATCTCTGAACCTCATTTTCCTCATCTACCTGAAAGGTGCACTGGATTTTTGAGCTTCCTTCAGGTTCTCTATCTATGATTGTATGAACTAATGTCTATAGCATTGGTATGCAGTATGCAGTTATGGGGAGAGACCATTAAGCAGAAAAGGATCTAGAAAGATTCCAAAGGGGGCAGGCAGCTAGCTGAGTGGATTCAGAGCCAAACCTAGAGGCAAGAAGTCTTGGGTTCAAATCTGTCCTCAGATACTTCTTAGCTATGTGACTCTGGGCAAGTACCTTAATACACATTTCCTATCCCTTATCACTCATTTGTCACATAATGTTGATTTCAAGATGGAAGATATGGGTTTAAAAAAATCCAGTCTATATAGCTCAAGCTCTTTACTTTTCTATGAGGAAGCTGAAGCCCAGAGAAATGAAATTAGTTCCCTAAGTCTCCCAAGGAGACAGTGACAGAGCTGAGATTCAAACCCAACCCCCTTACTTCAGATTTAAAGGTACCTACCACATGACACCATCTCCCTCCTAGAGTAAAGGTTGCTGACATGGAAAAAAAAATCTCTCCAATCTACAATAAAAACCATGGAGGCAGAACTCTGAGCCAATAGCCATTTATTAAAGAGACTTGGCCCTCTTTAAAGAAAGGGACCTCGAATCTTCCTCACAATCCAAGTTTCCCTTTTGCTTCCCAGGCCAGATTTTATAATCCTCAGGTCCCAGACAGCCCAGATGTTTCCCCGTGCAATACAAATTCTCATTGATGGTCCCAAGGCAATGGTAAGACTAATTTCCATCCAAATCCTAACAATAGGCAGGAGTTGTGCAACCATCTAGTGAGTCAGATCCCACCCAATTTGGGGCAAATTGAGAGAAATGACAAAGAGTCATGGAGCTTCTAAAATAATTTGGAAACTTTCCATAGGGCCAATATAGGAGTTATCACAGCTCATAGGATGGACCTACCTACCCCTCGCTGACTTAAGGGGTCATAAGATGAATGCTTACCTCTCCAAATTTGGTGAGGGGAAAATGCCTGAGTGTGGAAGTCTGGATGATCCCTTTCTCCATGTTGACATTAACTCATCAGGACACATGGATGGATGTCCTCTAGCCAAGATATTTTCATGCTTAAGCTAGTGCACTCATGACTCTTAATGTATAGTCTTAAATCTGCATCTTATGACCTAAAAAGTCTATGTAAGAAAGAATCCCTTTAACCTGAGGTGAATATAATGTGGATCAATATCATTTGTGATCAGATTTGATTGACTACATATGAATATGGAAATATTGAACAATGCTTTTGTAATAACACTAAACTGAGTTACTGATTGAAAATAAATGAGAGATCTATCATAACAATGGATCATAGATCAATAAATCCATCTATAAATCAGTTATTTTTATACTGTTTTAATTTTTTTAATTTAAATTTTTTAATTCTTTCATTTTATTATTTTCTTATGTTATTTTATATTTTTATACATGTAGGGCCTAGGTATTATCTGTCTTTCTTCTTTGGGGCATAGCATCAAATTAGGTAAAATGTGAAGACCTCAGGAACTCTGGAAGATAATAAACTAAGTTATGGGGGAGGGAAGTACCTGGGATGTTAGAGGGACCACTCAGAAATGAAATTGTTGGACCCATGAGATACTGAATGAAAAAAAAACAAAAACAACAACAAAGAGAGGCAAAATAAACTTGGTTTCCCAAACACAAGAATTCTTCCAAAGAGAAGATATTAATTATATGGGTTTTTCTTTCACTAAGCTCAAATCCAGCACAGAGGCAATAGATTTCTATTCACGTATACCTAAATGGTTACATATGCAAGAAGATGTAAAAGGATGGTACTGATAAAAACCATGGTACCTTATCTTGATTTTCATTTCCTCTGAGAAAAAGGTCAAGTTATTTAAGTTATTTCACATTTGAGCAAGAGCTGTAAATAGAAATTAGGAGTGGAAAAAAAATCTCAGAAATTGGAAAAAAAAAACCCTTTTCAAACCTAGTGGGCTTTGAGATGCCAATCCTACTTGAGTCTTTTGATATATACATGGATTTGTTTTTGGAAATACATAGCCCTTACTTCCTAATGGGAAAAAAAACCCATGAAAAGGTTGATTTGTGACATCTCAGGGGTTCAGTAGGCATTCAGTAATTCCTCCTTTGAAATCAAATGTTTGTTAGAGCCTATTTCAGCATGGCAAGGTTTTGGGGCTTTTTTAGAAGGGTTACATACTTACATCGAGCCACAAAAATGATTTAATTTGAGATATTTGTTCAATACGAATTTGCATGCCAGTGATACGCTAGTATAATCAGCTTCCACCAAAGTCTGCAAAATCAATACAACTGCCTTATTTGGACAATGCTGAGGAAACCTTAAGCATGAATTCAACACCAGTGTATTAACTGGGATTGAGGGATTAGAAGCTAAAAGGAGTATCAAGATGCCCTGATTTTATCGATGAGAAATCTGAGTTCTAGATAGGGCAGATGGGGAGGGAAAAGGAGGAAAAATCCTAGAATATACCTAGGTTACATGGCCAGTTGGTTAAGGAATGGGAGCTAAGGTTGAATCTAGAGGACCTTAGTCCCCCAACTCCAAATCTCATGTTCCCTACTTTGTTTTACTTGTTGTGAATTTATCTTTAAACAAAACAAAAACAAAATGTGAGAAACCAATAGTCAGGGGAAATTAAAGTTCTTTTAAACCCTAAGCATTTGGAAATAAGTCAGACTTCTTGTCGAGTGCCAAATGTGAATGAGTTTATTGTTCATAGTTGTCCAACCGATAGATGCCAAGACAGTGGGAGTCTCTTAATGGTTCACTTAATTTTGTAAGTTTGGTCTTTTCATCTCAGTAATTTCAGTGAATTTTTTTCCGCTATAAGAGATTGGTTTATTAAGATTGCTCATCTTATAAGTACAGTCGTTCATTACAGTAATTTTCTTCTGTGTATCTTAAACGTATGGAAAGCAAAGCTTCTGGCTTTTCTGGCTTCCATCCTCACCCCACCTCCCCACTCTCTCATAGCCACATAATGCAAACTGACAAGATATCCTAGTATGGAAAGGACAGGTACCAAGAAGTGAAGGGATGATGTTTCCCTGATGACAGGAACCTGCTTCTTCGCATTGAGTAGGTTGGGTTAATCAATCTATACTCTAAAGTCCCAATAAAGTAATGGAAGCATCTTTGACATGGGAGGCAGAGTATTTCACTAATTTATGCTTACAAATGCCAGACTGACCTGAATACTGGAAGCTGCTCTTTTAGCAGTTGCCGCATCAGTTTCCCAAATGTTGCTTCTTTCCCATAATCCCTCTGCCTTATTCCTGATCTCCATACTAGCTTTCACAGTTACCACCCAAGCAAGTTCATGTATTTACTGTTTTTCTTAGCAGCCTTGAGAAACCAGTTTACTCACCCTGTGGCATATATTTCATTTTCTTAAATGAGATAATTTATCATTTACATTATTTTTTGACGTGAGTCAATGTGTTTACTGGGCCTATCTTTGCCTTTACAAAACCCATCTTCTCTGATAGGGTAACATGAATTCAAATGGGTATTTCTGCAGATCTCAGGAATCTGAATTTGGTGGCAAAATGTCTGATCCATGAGAGAAACTGGGTACTAGGAATATGCACCTAGGACAGTTTGGTTGAGATTCGTGACTTGAGTGAGGTCTAGCCATTGGGTTATATCCAACCAATGCCTAATCATTTTTTCTTGATTTTGGTATGGGGGAATCTGAGAAGAGATATAAGAGATATAATATAATTGGGGTTTAGACTGATTGCTGGTCAAGAGAAAACTAAGATTCCTCTTGAATGGTACAGGACCCAAAGACAAGGAGTCTTTGAGAGGAAATATATTGTTGTTGGTTTCCATATTCCCCAAACCTCAGGAGAGGAAACAATATTTTAGCTTCATCCAATCTCATTAAAATACCAAGAAGGAAGCCTTTACATTCCTCTTTCTGCAACTATTTCAAACAAAGTCTTGAGAAGTCTTTGATTCTTGTTAGGGTTTATCATTCATTTAAACTGAAGCCAGGGATTTTATTTTGAAAGTGTTTTAGTTGTTCTATAAGCCTTGAATGGAACAGAGTATTGGATGTGGAATTAGAGGGCCTGAACTTGCAACCTTGCTAAGCCATTCAACTACTTGTGTGACCTTGGTAAAGTAACTTTACTTCAACTGACTTCAGTTTTTTCAGCTGTAAAGCAAGGAAGTTGTACTGATTATTCTGCGAGGTCTTTTAGAGTGCCAGGACACTATCTCTTACCCTCTCACAAAACTAGGTAAAGAGGGAAGGGAAGAAATATTTCTATAGTACCTACTATAGGACACACACTGTGCTAAGCATTTTACAAATATCTCATTTGTTCTTCACAACAGAGCTGCAAATTTGGTGCTTTTATCATCTCCATTTTACAGATGGGGAAACTGAGGTACACAGAGATTAAGTGATTTGCTCAGCTATTGAGCATCTAAGATTAAATTTGAACTCTGATCTTCCTGGCTCCAGGCCCAGTGCTCTATCTACTGCACCACCTAGCTTCCTCAAATAGACTACAACTTGGAACATGGGTGACAGCTATTGTAAATGTGTGGTAGTGGGAAGCTAACCATTTACTTTGGTTGGAATCTAAAATATATAAAAGTTAATAATGGGCTGGAAAGAAAGGTAGGAACCAGACTTGGATTTTATTCCCAAACTATCTTTCTTGTCTCCCTAAAACATAGAAATCCACGATTTGGGATTTGTTGAATATTTCAGGATTTTCCTAGCTCAAATCCTTATGATCACAGATTTAGATATGGAAAAAATCCTGCAGATGACCAATTCCTGCCCCCTCCTTTTGTGGATGGAGAAGCTAACACCTAGAGAGGGAAGTTTGTTTGAGATGACCAAGTAGTAAGTAACAGAAATGGATTTCCAACCCAGATCCTGACACTCCAGCTTCATCATATTTTTCACTAAGCCTCATTCAGGAGAATTAAAGAAAGAGATGAATTGAGGTACAGGTCCTGCTCCCACACAAATCTATAAAAGAAACAAAAAGAGAGGGATTTTTCCTGTAAATACTAGCTAAATTCCAGTCACTTGGAGACTTTAAAATGCTGGCTGACTATTGCTGAGTCCCTCTCTAAAGCTTTGGCATCTGTTCTGCTATTAAGGACAATCAGCTTTATTGGGCTCTTGCCACTTTGGCCCTAGGTCTTCCCCCTACCCCATTAGTTTTGCAAAGGCCCTTGGGCTATGCCACTGTAAAAGACAGTTTCTGAAACCTAGCTCCCAAAAACCCCAGCAAAACTTTGCCCCAGGCCATTGCTGTGTCCATTTTTTATTTTGTTTTAATTAGTTTTCCCATTAAAAAGTCTATATTTCGTTGATTGCTGTTGTTTAGTTGTTTCAGGCTCTTTCTGAACCCATTTGTGATTTTCTTGGCAAAATTGCTGCAGTAGTCTTCCAGGGTTAAGTGATTTGCCCAGGGTCACACAGCTAGTGTTTGAGGCCAGATTTGAACTCAGGTTTAGCTGCCCACTTGCTTGATTAGACCTTTTCTTGGGAACTTTCTAATGCAGGGGCAGAGGGGGCTGTAGATCAATAATTTATAGTTTGAGATTGCAAATCAAATAAGATCAATGATAGGGAGAATCTGGATAGGGAAGGTGGCAAATTTATTATCATTTTTATTAGTTATAATAATAATGATTTTAATGATGGTCATTAAAACAGAAAATTCCGTATAACACGTAGAGTGCTTTGTAGGCATGCATTAGCTCATTTGAACTTCACGACAGGAAAGGCTTGAGTCATTCTTATCCCCATATTGTGGATAAGGAAACTGAGATTTAGAATTAATTGTGATTTTCCCAAGGATACAAAGTTATTGTCAGTGGCAGGATTTTAGCCCTCCTTTCCTAACTTCCAGTCTACCACTCTTAGGGTCATCATTTTAGAGCTAAAATGGCCCTTAAAGGTCATCTAGACCTTTATTTTATAGAACAGGAATCTGAGACTTAGAGAGGCTATTTAATTTGTCCAGTCATATATGCAGACATTAGCAGAGCTAGAATTTGAACCCAAGTCCCCCAGTGCCAAATCTAGGTCTTTTCACTGTGAAATGCTGCTGCCTGTCTACTATATCACATGACTACTAAGTAAGGAAAACACTAATTTAAGGGTCATGTTAAATAAAGCTGCCAGTCCATCCATCAATTGCTGCCTCCCAATGGAATGGGCTGCCTCCGGTAATGGCCTCTCCATCACTGGACATCTTCCTGTAGAGGCTGGCTGGTCCTTTGTCAGGAAGACTGTGGAAGGAACTTATAACATGTATGAGATGGATTAAATCTCCTCTCAAGACCCATTTGGTTCTTCAATTCCGTGACTCTGAGAAGAGCCCAGAAGGGGGAATCTTCAAAGAAAGCTTTAGGTCATGAACTCTCTAGTCAGCACGGTTTTTCCTACATTGTGAAAGAGTTTTCTGCCAAGGAGTACAAATCGGTTCATAGCTCTTGCTCATGTGATACTAGACTTGGCCGAATACTTAATAAAAGCAAAGTTAGAGATTATGTGAATGTGTTGGCAGTGGGGTCTTTATTTGTTTTACCCACAGGACCAGGGAAATTGAATAGTATTAGATTGGGTGGTATAACACATGCCATCAGATATTCCCGGGGATTGCTGTAAATCCAGCATTACAATAAAATAGGGTTTGTTGATCCTGGCTACAATAAGACATTTGCTGATACTTTGTACTGCATGGTTTGGGTTTTGCAAATAGGATACAAGGAATAATGGGAAACATCAGACCGTATTTTATTGTTAATTTCATAATTTGCATAATGTATAATTCAGTGCATAAAGCCAAATGCTACTATGCTGAAAGCAAAAGGAGTAGGGAGGAGACACAACCAGACTAATATAAAGCATGGTATCAAAGCAGGAAATGGAATATTGGGCGGGCATAGGGAAGAGTTAATAAGGCAGTTTTCCTAGAAAAGAGATTAAACGAAAGAGAATATTATGGAATAAGACTGGAAAATACAGAACGTAGAGGACTTTAAAGACTAGTCTAACAATTTTATATTTTGTCATGGAGAAAATGGGAAAGCATTGAAGATTTTTTTCAGGGGTGGTGCTTTAGGCTGGCAAATATGCCAAAGATAGAGCAGAAAAAGGGAAGAATGAGAGTAGAAGGATCAATTAGGAGGCTCCTGATATGGTCTAGGCAATGGATGGTGAAGGCCTGAACCAGGTTAAGTATGTTTGAATGAAGAAAATATGAGGTGAATGAGAAAAATGCCTGGCATATTTCTCTTGAGAAAGAGAACACTAGAGAGGAACAGACTATTTTCTGTCTTAAGGTATGTAAGACAGAAATAAATTTGAGAGGAATAAGGCATACCATTTAGTCTTAATACTGTCATGATCTATAATTTTACCGATATGTATATTCCCTACAAGGATATCCATTTTAACGTTGCCCATCCTATGTGACTTTTATCCATTTATCCATAGAAGGTTCATGCAACAAGATAGGTGCCTCATTTTAGTTCTCTTGATGTTGGACAATAAAATGTCCTTGCTTTCGATCAAGTTATTGCTTTCTCTTGTTGTATGACTAGTCTGTTTTCCTCTTGATCATATATGTGATGAAGTACTTCAGTTTAAACCACTATTCCAGAATAATGTACTCCAATTGTAATGTATTGTTGCTTACTCAGAGCCATTGTGTACACTTCCATTGTCCTTTGAGTGACACCCAAATGAGTTATTCAGACAGTTTTATTAGAGAAAAAAATATGAAATTGCTTTCCCAATAGGATAAAAAAAACCCAACTCGTATGTAGCTGTACTGTTGTGGAATGGGTTACCTCTAGAAGTTGTGAGATCTTTAGAAGTAGAAATTTTCAAGAGAGGCTGGTTGATCATTTGTGCTGCCTTGCACATGCCATGGTAAAGACTTAAAAAATGTTTGAATAATTGTTGATCGACTGATATTGTATAGGTACAAGTGGGGTGTATGGGGTGTTGGGGTGTATGGGGTGCTCAGGGAGGGATAGCATCTCTGGTATGGAGGGCTTGTCATGCCCTTCTAGGGCAGCTCTCCAGCCTCTGACCCTCACCTGACACCCAGCTCTCACTTGTGGCTCCCAGTAGCTGCTAGCATGCGGCAGTGGCCACACCCCGGGCAACGGCTTTGACAGGCCGGCTAAACCTTGTGAGGGTAGCCATCGGGTCGTCGACCCCTGGTGAACCAGGGCTTTGCTCACCCAGCATGTGAAGACTGCTTTGGCTGAACAGACAGAAGAAACCAATAAGAAGGTTCAACGGCTGAGAGGGCGACACAGCAAAGCACTGTGGAATGCTTAGGGCGTGTTGGAGCACAAAAGACAACACGGCCATCCAATGCAGCTGAGGAAGTCTCCAGGTGTAAGGATTTTTTGTGCCACTGGACCCAGGCTTCCAACGCTGAGAGAGTGGGACTGTCTCTGTGCAATGACTTTTCCACTTAAATCTCCTTCACACATAAGTGTCTTTGTGCACACTCATCTATACACTATAGATGAAAATGCACAAAGACAATTGTCATCCTTGGTTAACGAGAGACTACCACTATACTATACAATAAAAGTGGCCAGGTATAGCTGAGACTCTAATCTGAGGTCATGTCCAACTCTGGGGTTCTGTGTAAGTCTTTCTTTCATATTTTCACTTATTCAAGTCTTTTCCTTTCTTTTGTTCAAGGATCCTTCTCAATTCTATCCTCTTTCACAAAAGTATCTCTTGCCTTTCTCAGTCTTCCATGATCACATCCTTCTCTGACATGAATTACAATTTCTATCACTCTTCTATTGTCCATCTTACTTCCTAAATTTTCTATCTTCTTTTGTTATTTCTCTGCTCATGTACACATTCTGTCTACTAAGCTAAATTTTATCCTTTCTGAAGTTAAAACTTGTCTTATTTTTTTGTATGCCCAGAAGTGCACAGTCTATACTCTAGAATTCTTGACTATTGATTGCAACAATGATAATGATCTCAATCATTGCAAAAATCTTTCAATGAGGAAAGTGGTTGACCCCATCTTCTAACTTTCATTCTAAATGGGAAATAATCTATAATTAAGGTTTTAAGACAAGAATAAGTTTGATTCTAAGAATCTCTCACTCCTAACATTGTTATTATTATTTATGGTGGTCAGTTGGCCTGATCTCCAGCAGGAGGTGGGTATGGGGAAGAGTGAATAGGAAATGTAGAAGAAATGACAATTGGAATGAATCTTTTGAAATGTAAATACAAATTTCCACACCAAAAAACAAAACAAAACAAAAAAGAACAACACTTCAAAGGTACAGAAATGCATGCTACATGTTTAGAGTATTTCATTTATGTTGGTCATTGATAGCTGTTAGATGCCCCAACCAATACTAAAGTGAGATTTTACCTCATTCCTATGATTGCTACTCTCTCATACTGCTTCACCTCCTTCTACCCCATTGGCTTTTGCATATGCACTGAAAGTGACATCCTTTGGAGAATGAAAAGCAATAATTTCATTGATTTATGTTTTGACGATCCATTCCTTCAACCCATGGTCATATGCACCTCGTTTCTCCAAAGAATGTAGAATCTTCAATTACAGAATGCTAAAGCTAGAAGAATATTTGAGATGATGAAGCGGTTGATTTCCCCCATCTGTCCATGATTCTTTTTAATCATTATAATGTTCTAATATGCCCTCCCTCTCTAAAAGGCCACAGTAATCCATTTGGAAATACCAAGGAACCAATAAGGCAGGTGGGCTCCTGCTTGCTTCATGGTTGGAATGCTTTCCCCTCATCTCTATTTCTTAGCATTCCTGGCTTCCTTCATGACTCAGCTCAAATATCAGCTTCTACTTTAGGACTTTTCCTCTCCTCAGCAACTACTGCTTTCTTCTCTTGGAGAACCTCTCATTTATTCTGTATGCATCTTGAATTTACATTGTTGTCTGCATATTATCTCCCCATTAGAATGTGATCTTCTTGAGGGCTGGTCCTGTTTTGTGTTTCTTTATATCTCCAGTGCCTGTGCACTATGCCTGGCACAGAAAAAGCACTTTATGATTACTGTGGACTGATTGACTATTTATTAATGTGGTTGTGAATTCATCAATAGTAATATATTTTTCAACTGTTGACATGTGATGTACAATCTCTACTGTAAATACAGTACATGTAATACTCACATGATTCTGATCAAATATCTTAAAATTTTAAAAAATGGAAGAGAAAGAAGGTTGTTTTCTGGGTGGCCTTGTCTCCAGGGCTAGAGAGCAGTTGGTATTCAGCTCAAACATGCTTTTTCTTGCTCTTTTTGTTGGTACTTGGCTTGGCATAATTTTAATATAAATGAATGTTAGCAAAACATTGTCAGCATTAAATAGTGCTGGCGTGAGAGTGCTACAGAATTAATATACCTATGGGATTTATCTGTAATCCACTTTTAAATTGAATCTAGCTAATACTGGCAATTGTCATTCAATGAAAGATTTTGTACATAAATATTTGGTAATTTTTTTCTTCTTGCTTTTTAAAGCTAAATTAAATCTTACCTATGCACCACCATATGTTCAATCTCCAGGAAGACATGAGTCTGTCAGGTGGTAATTCGGTAAATATTATGGAGTGTCCCTATGGTGGGTGAGGTTACCAAGGAAATAAAAGATTTATGCAACACTTTATGAGAGAAGTTCTGATTTAGCTGAGGTCTTCAACAAGTTCCAAATGAAGTGGAAACAGCACTCTCCAAGGGTCACGATGACAGTATTTTGCTGTTGTTGTTTTGCTACTAACTCTGATTTTGATCAGCTGAGTGATTTCTGTGGGGCTCAGTATCCACTTTGTAAAATGAGGTGGGTGGACAAGATTCCCTCTTAGGTTCCCTTCCAGCTCTGATCTGTAACCTCACATATGCCTATGAGCTAAGTCAAGAATATCTGGAAGAGAACGTAGACACGTGTGAATTAAAATAAATCAAAGGTTCCGAGGAATCAAAGGGATAAGAGTGATTATAATTCTGACAGTAAGCTTTCTTTTTTCCATGGCTAGTGTCAAGTAAAAGTGATGTCTCTGACAGCTTTGACTGATAACTTCCTGTCAGAGTGAATGGGAATGATCCCTTAGAACCCCAAATCTCAGGCACACCCCTAGACAACCGTGAGCCTGAAGCCAATGTTTATCCACTGAAAATGAAACCAACTTAGATACTTAAGTACTTCCTAGTAGGGATGCAGAAGAGAAAGACTCTCCTGAGAGCACAATTGTCTCCTGACCACCAATCAGAACACTGATATTGAATGATGGGACTATAAAGTTAAAGATTGAAAGGATCTTTGAGGTCTTCTTGTCTGATCTTCCATTTTACAAATGAAAAACTGGAAAACACACATTCTCCAAGTCTTATAAGGCAATCTACTATGTGAAACAGGAACGTGTTTTTTTTTTTGTTTTTTGGAAAGATGATCCCATCAAAGGCATTCATACATAAAAGACCTTTAGCATATATTGAAGGAAACTTCACAGTTAAGCCTACAAGTGCCTGTGTTGAAATAACCAAAATTGAGCTTAAATTTTTGTACTTAAGTATTTAATATAGTGACTGGCTCGTAGTACTTCATAAATGCTTATTAATTGCTTGATTGATATATTCATTGGGTCACAGTATTACTGAAGTATAGCTGGAAGGAGCCTTAGAAATCACGCTGTCCAATCTTCATTTTTTAAGTGAGGAAATTGACTTGTGACCACATGACTGCTCAGATATGGGTTAATCTGTGGTTTTGCTAAGTTGACTCAAGGTTCCATAGGGAAGGGAAACAGGGGAATGATTGATTTCTTTTTCTTTTTTTTTTAACCCTCACCTTCCATCTTGGAGTCAATACTGTGTATTGGCTCCAAGGCAGAAGAGTGTTAAGGGCTAGGCAATGGAGGTTAAATGACTTGCCCAGGGTCACACAGCTAGGAAGTATCTGAAGCCAAATTTGAACCTAGGACCTCCCATCTCTAGGCCTGGCTCTCCATCCACTGAGCTACCCAGCTGCCCTCCAGAATGATTAATTTTTGCCAGATTTCAAGAGCCATTTGGCTTTTTCAGTGGTACAGGAATATGATCCAGTGATGGTACTGAGGTATAGTGAGCTCCTGGTTGCTGGGTGGGGTAGATGGACAGTAGAGGACAGAATTGTTCCTATATTCAGAAATTCAGGCCTTCTCGTGTATCATTGACTTTCTGATTAATTCAATCATACAAAATAGTTCTTTAAGTGCTGCTTACCTTCAATAGCTCTCCTAGACTAGTGCAAGTACATAAAATGACTACTCTCTAAGGGATACAAGCCACAAGACATTAGTGTTTTCTGACTTCAAAAACCATTATTCTTATATAGCAATGGGGGGGGGGGCTGCTTCCCTGGTTTTATGAACAGGGTCCTTTGAGACCTTTGCTCACTGAGATTTCAGTCTAGAGTGTGGGATTTGGGATAACTTTGAAATATCTGGATAGTTAGAAAAAATAAATACTAATCGAGAAGAACCGTCTGCTGATTCTTACAACAACGAGAGAAACTCATAGAAATTGACTAGACCTTAATTTCTACGAGGGCAAAAATCTATATCTGTCTACCTGCCTACCTATCAGCTATAGAAATATTCAATGAAAACAGAGCTTAACGTCTACCCAGGCCCTATGAAGTTCCCATTGTAGTTTTTCGAAGACTCAGCAGATGGATCTTTCCAATTATTGATTATTATGAGTTTTTATCTGGACATTTTTCGAGATTGTCCTGACTTCTGTGTTCTAGACTGAAATTTCAAAGTGTGGAAATTGAATGTGGAATTTGGATATTTTGTAAAAATCATTCCCCCCCCCCCTTTGCACATACCCTTCACCCCCGCCCATCCCCACTCAGAATTAGGATGAAGCAATTTGGTTTTAAAGCTGAGGCAACAGTTTCTCCCCCCAGGTTATGAAACCAGGGTTCGAATTTCCTTTCTTCTGTTAAGGATAACAGAATTAAGGGCAAGCCTCAACCCTTTTGAAAGATGAGGTAATGGAATCTGTAGGCTCTAAGAAGCCATTTTGGGATGGTAGTGATTGTGGCTCCCCTTTCCTGTGATGAAGGGGTGAAAGAAGCATCAAGATGTCTGTGGCTATTTCTTGTTTGACTGTTTTCCAATCCGAGTTATGTCCTAGGGAGACACTGGATGATGAGGTTATAAGGGGTTTACAAGATGTGCACAAGATGTGCACCAGAGGAAGTCGCTCTCTTTTGCCCCATGGCTTTCAATCTCTCACCAGTTCTGTTGCCCAGAGGCTTGTGCTTGCACCCCACTTTTTGCCCTCATCTTACTCTTTAGCATCTGTTTGGACTATGGAGGGAGTCCACTGGCTAGATGTCCTTGAGTGGTCTTTTAATAATTTTAATTATTATTAATAAACAATAACAATAAAAATATATTATATTATTTATAAATATATAATTATATATCATATACTAAAATAATTATATAAACAATAAATAATAATAAATTAATAATTTTAATCTATACAGCCTCCAGAGAATTTTCTTCATTACAAAAGTGACCATAGGGCATAGAAACAGATACATAAACACATTACAGACCCACTTATGTCTGTACTATACACAGATGTATATATAATATATATAGATACTTGTACACAATTATATATAATAAAAATGAATTATATGTGTTTATACATATTATTTGTTGAAAAGTGACTAAATTATCATATCTTGGCATCAGAAGAGACTTTAGGGATCATCTAGTCTCCCCTCCTCGTTTTACAGGCAAGGAAACTGAGGATTGTAAGAAACTAATTGTCCAAATTTACATGGTAAGTATTGTTGCTTCCTGAGAGGGAGGATGACACAGTGAGGTGAGCCCTAGGACTGAAAGTTGCAAGACTTTGATTTGAATTTTGGTTCTTCCATCTACTGAGGGTGCCCCTGAACAAATCATTCAACACCTCTTGCACTCAGTTTCCTCAGAGGTAAATGGGAGAATTTGGACCGGACAATCTCCAAGGACCTTCCTGGCTCTCAACCTACAGCTTTCTGGTTTGTTGATAAAGCTCCGGAACCAGAACTTCTATTTCCTTTTTGCCTCTTGGTAAGAATTGCATCTTCATAAAGAAGTATTGAGGGACAGATGGAAGCCCAGAAAACCAGTGCCCAAGACATAGTGGTGCAGACTTGGAACCTGCTGTATTTCATTCTCTGGGGCAAAGTGGAAACATTGGCACACATTGGCAGTGCTCACTGCCATGGTCCCCACTGGATTGTGTACTAAATGGCTATTGTGTGGACCACATTCAAGGACATGAAGCAGGTATGTCAGAATTCTGATCATGTCTAATGATATGGGGTCAAAAGTGACAGTTTCTCTCTCTCTCATCACCATATCAAATTTGTGTAAGGACATTCAGTAACATGGCTTATGGATGGGTAAACAAAGGAAAATGCCTTCCATTAATGAGCTGCTTATTTTTTTAAACATCATTTCCTATAATGCAATTAACCGTGGCAATTATTTGATTACATGTATTTATACCAAGTACATAATTAGTTGTAATTATAAAAATTATATGCATACAGTGTGAGTAACTAAAATTTATTTAAAGGAAATGAGAATATTCAAAAACAAAAAAACACATTAATGAAACATGACATTCATGATACAAGTTGATACCGGCCAAGCCATGTACAATACAGGACTCGTTATCTGATTTCTGATTGTACAATGATGGTGCCCGGATCTTTGGATGGCAGGATTAGGCCTCTATAATCATGGATATGCTCCTCTGTTCAGTATGCATGAAAAATCTCCTTTATATCTCCATCGTAAGCTCTGGGTCTGTACTTGCAGATGTCAGAGATGTTTAAGGGCTCCCATTACAAATGTAGAATCAGAACCAGAGTATGGCTCCAGAGCCGTGACCGCTTAAAAACTCTCTTTTATTTATTTATTTATTTATTCAGTTATTTATTTATTTATTTATTTGTTTGTTTGTTTGTTTGTTTGTTTGTTTATTTATTTATTTATTTTTATGGAGGTGAGCCTAGTGGTTATACTAAAATTCTCACAGGCCTATCAGGTTCCACGGTGTGGCATGGAACTATGAAGTGAGGGGGTTGGCATGGATAGCGCCTGATTCTATGTTTTAGAAGGTTTTTCAGCAGTATTAAAAGGGAACTTGTAGTTTTGATATGACTTGGACCAGAACATAGCACTTCTGATCTCCCTTCCAACTCTGCGTGCCTCGTTAGTAGCATGTGTAAGCTCCTTGAGGGGAGAGAATGTGTCATTTCTGTATTTGCATTTGCAGCTCTTAGCATGATGATTACGTCTATGTCTGAGAAATATTTGAAGTATTGATTCAAGTGATTTTTGAGCTAGAAATAACAGTAATTGACCGGCCCCGCCCCTTTTACTTCATTAAGGAAAGGCCTTGGGGTTTAAGCATCTTATCTAAGGTCACTCAGTTCAGTCAAATCAGAGCTAAGACTTGTACCCAGATTCGAACGTGCTTTCTCATATGCCATCATAGATCCCTAGAATAAACCACTTGGGGGTGGGGGGGGGGCGGGAGACACAATAAATGCAAGAGGACATGTAAGAGTATCCCAATTTCCCATCCCTCATGTCAATGAATCCCAGGGAGCCACTGAGGGGCCATGGGGAATGTAAGGATTATATTCATATGATGATTTTTGTCATATGTCCCTATTTGGCCTTGAAATCTGTTGTTATGGAAGCCAATGTCTGGAGAGGCACATTCTAGCAACATTTGGTGTATTGGTTCTTCCAAATGAAGTTCCTTTAGAAACTGCATTCATATATGCAACTGGGAAAAATAAAGTACTGCTAAACTGAAAACCAAACCCTCATTATTTCATTTAATTTGGCATGTCCACAAGGCATGCCATCATGCCTAGGCACGTTAATGTCCTTTTTGGAAGTACAGTTTTGCGTTAATTCTTAAATTTTTTTATTTTATATAAAATTTTTCTTTTAATAAAATGCCTTAAATTGGTGGATTTAAATAATATCCTTGATAATTAAGTATCTGATGATTGTCGTTAAAAGAGATTAAATCTCTGGGTACAGTCCCTAAGGAAAGATAATGCCCACACCGATGAGAAACGTTTATTTAGCTTCGACTGTGTGCAGAAACTTTGGGTGGCTGTGGGTGAGGATCTACACTGTGGATGAGGATCTACACTGCGGATATGTATACAGTGCCCATCTTCTTGGTAAGCCAACAGGCACAATTATATACTGCCTGCATCGATAATCATAATATATCAGTTTGCATTTCAAGTCCATGAAATACAAAACAGTATGATATGTGACTGAATGGGCTCCAAAGGAGAGAAGGTTGTGGATGCGGACGGTTGCCACATCATAGAAGACTTTTTGAATACGAGGCAGAAGAGTTTGAGCTATACATAGGAAACCATAAGGAGACCATAAATATTTTTGAGCAGAGGAAAGTTGACCAGGTTTAAACATCATGGAGATCAGTCTAGAAAGGACTTGAAAGATGGTGTAGAAGGAGGCATTGGAGGTAGGAAGCCTGTAGGAGAGTATTTTATTGTCCAATTGCTGTACTCTTGGTGGTGGTCTTTTCAAGGTGGTCTTATAAATGATGATAATCATGTGAAGACTTTTTGGAGAGATGAGAAGCATTGGGGGAGCGGAGCTCCTCATGGCCACAAAGCTCATCAAAGCCAGTGCCAAGAATTTTCATCATCATTACTTTCACATTCTCTTCTTAAGTGATTATTGTCATGGGACTCTGTTCTGGTCAATTTAATGTGATTCCTGTTCCCTAGGCAATTAGGATCCCAAAGTAGACAAAATAATAGAGGATTTCTTAAACAAATATCAAAATAAATGATGTTAAGTGTTTTCATTATTCATAAGCAAATAATGGCAATGAGTGAAGTCACTGTGTTTATTAGGGGCTGGGATGCGAGGTGCTCTTCCAATGAGAGGGAAGACTTCATTATCTTAGGACATCCCAATTTGGGACTTAATATGAAATCTAATCAAACAGCCTCATTTTGAATTAAAAGAATCTGCTGAGTGTCACATATTAAGTAAATAGTTGAGCTGGGATTTGAACTCAAATCCTTAGACTTCAAATCGTGCTATTTTCCCCAAAAGCAAATGAATTGTTTCTATGGAGAATTTAAGTAAAAGCATGAAATCACATCAGTATCCAAAGGGAAAAAGCACACAGTAAAGAGCAGATGACAGTTTACTTTTTCTTTCTTTCAATTTGTCTAAATAAGGTATTAGTGAAAGGAGGAATGCTAGGAAAAAAAACAAACAAACAAAAAAGAAAGTATCGATTATGTAGGGAGAGAACCAGCACTCTGACTAGTTTCTCTTTAATTTATCTTTCACCCAATTTCCAAATTTAACCTTTTAATCCATCTTTCATGATGTTTCAAAGTTAATATTTATAATGTGCATATCTAGACACATAATACCCTTGCTCAAGAGCCTCTGGTGGCTCCCTATGGTTTTTGGAATGTAAACTTGTTAGGCTGACATATAAGGTCAGCGATCTTTTCTTTTTAAAAAAAACTTTAAAACCATTTTTAAACCATCACTTTCTATCTTAGAACTGATATTATATAAGAGAGAAGAATGGTAAGGACTAGACAATGGGGGTTAAGTGACTTGCCCAGGATCACACAACTAGGAAGTGTCTGAGGACAAAGGCTTTCTATGTACTGAGCCCCCTAGCTGCCCTCAGGTTAGCAATCTTGATAAAATATATCATTGCTTTCAATTACAAGAAAACTCAATGAGTCCTTTTGAGAACCTTTTGATTTCCTGGAATACTAGATTTTTATATGTGTGGTATGGTTTATATATACACATGTATTTATATGTATGAGCTAAGAAAAACCTAAATAGAGACATATGTTTGCCCATATCAACATATATGGGTAGATCACTATTTTCTTTTTTTTTTTAAAACCCTCACCTTCCATCTTGGAGTTAATACTGTGTATTGGCTCCAAGGCAGAAGAGTGGTGAGGGCTAGGCAATGGGGGTCAAGTGACTTGCCCAGGGTCACACAGCTAGGAAGTGTCTGAGGCCAGATTTGAACCTAGAACCTCCCATCTGTAGGCCTGGCTCTCAATCCACTGAGCTACTCAGCTTCCCCCTAGATCACTATTTTCTATAGCATGGTCAAACTACAGCCTTTATAAAGTAGGCTGGTGGGAGTTCAGGATCACACACTCATATGTAAATCCATATACACAGATCCATTTGTACCATAATATAATATTATATAGCCATTATATAACACACATATATGTGTAGTTGTGTACATTTGTATGGAGATAAGTATGTGCGTGTATACATATATATTTATATACATACATGTTCATGTTCTTAACAATATTATTGCTACTAAGTCTTTTTGTATCCTCCCTCAAGTTTGCCCTTCTACGTCCAGCCCAGTTTGCTAGTCATAGGCCTTCCCTTCTTGAGTTAACAATTGGAAAATGGGTGTTCCGAGAATTCTAGGAGTTCACTGAATCAAGGTTCAAGACAGCTTGTCATTTTAGAACAGGAAAAGAATTGGAGAAAGAAAGTAGGCAGCAGGAACCGCAATGTGCTGTTTTATTCTCATGTCTGTGAATTGGCTATTGATGTTTTTGTTGTGTTGTTATCATTATTATCATCATTATTATCATTTGCCATTTTGGATTGTTTATGATTAAGCAATAGACATGACTTGGGATGTGGTTGTAGTCTGGTGTTATGAGTTAGAATATTTGCAGAAAATTTATTTGCCGGTGGAACTGGATAGATGCAATCTTAGATTCTGCCTATAAAATTTTCATGTACTCTCTGGGTAAACAAATAATTTATATAACCACAAGGGAAAAGGATTAGAGACAGTTTGATGGTGGGGATTGTCTTATGTATAGTAAATACTGGGATGACGGGGACATCTCTGAAAAGGCAAGGGCCATTTGTAACAGGAGGTACAGTGAAATGGTGCTTGCAATGGCTGGGCATCTAAGAAGGAACCTGCCAAAGCTCCAGCCATTCCGAAGCTGCTGGTGACATTTTAATACCCTCGCTTCCTGGATCTGCTGTGGAATGCACCATCTGTCTGTTAGATTCAGGAATTGCATTAATTCTTGGAAATGCCATGATAGTATTCTCTGATCAATTGAGGAAGACCGCATAGAGGAGGAGTCACCATTTTAGAATGTGTAGGTAATTGATCCTCACAATGTGCTGAAAACTATTCTTAATCCAGAAGGGACACTTGTTGACAAGAAACCATCATGTTACTCTCCATTACTGAATTATGAGACAACAAGGTTCTTACACAAGGCAAAAGGTTGTACTCAGTGGCAAAGAAAGAGGAAGAGACAGAGACAGAGAGAGACAGAGAGAGAGAGACAGAGAGACAGAGACAGAGACAGAGAGACAGAGACAGAGAGACAGAGACAGAGAGAAAGAGAGGAAAGAGAAACATATTAAGCACTATGTGCCAGATCTTGAGCAATGATCTAGAGATATGGATATAAGCAAAAATCACAACGCTTATCCTCAAGAAGAGCACAGGGCTTAGAATGAAGAAGACTCATTTTCCTTCAGAGCCTTATTAGCTGCATGACCCTAGACAATTTTTTACCCTATTTGCCTCTGTTCCTAATCAGTATTATCATCCAAGAGAAACCCATTTGGGTCAAGAAAAGTCAGATATGACTGAAAATGATTAAACAATCACAACACCCTCAAGAAACATATTCTAATGGAATGAGAGTCCACAAAGAGAAGCTAGAAAACGTGGGAGTGGGGCACTGGGCATATTGATTCTAGTGAGTGTGTAAAGTCTAGAGATTGAAGAGTAAAAGGGAAAGTGAGGCTACACATGGCCTGGACATGTTACACAATGATGTTGAAGACTATGGGCTCCCATATGAAGAAAATGGTGAGAGGTATTCTTAGACAGGAAGATTATAGTGAGAGGAGCAGGAGAGTAGACTAGACTAGAGAGTGAGGTATCAAGGCACTACTCTTTATTTCTATTATAATTCTCTAGTTTCCACTTGCCAGTTGTGGGGGGAGTTTTCGGTCTCTTTATGTATGTTTTCCTCCCCTTGACCAATTTCCTTGAATTTAGGAGGAAAATAAGGTATGATATATGCTGAGAACTATTAGTCTGTAAGCCTCAAAGATTTCTGGTTGCATTAGTGATGATAGTGCCTCCACTGGGGAAGATTGCGATGCCTCTGTAGCACAGCAGACTATTTCATATTATCCCACTTCCCAAAGAATATAAGCTCCTCTCTTTGAGGTCAGGGACTTTTTTCTTTTTATTCTTTTTCTCTTTAGAATTTAGCATAATGCCTGGAATCTGTCTGATATTTAATAAATGCTATTGAATTGAATGAAATGGAATCAAATCAAATCACCCTGTGGGCAAGCCATTGGTGAGTCCCACTGAATGGTGCTAGGATAGTGGTGTGATAACAGACAGGAGATCCAATGCCAGGATCCATGCCTTTCACTATTTGTGTTCTAGTGAGCTAGCTCTCAACAAGCCAGGGTGACATTCACTCCCAGATGAGGTACCTACAGAGGACTTGAGTCAAAGATTAGCTAAAACAGAAGAATAAGAATAATAACTTCACTCATTGTCCTGAATCCTGTTGTTTCGGGCTGTTTAATGATCGCTTTCTTATTGTCTAGTGAGAGTAACCTTTTAAAGCTAATTTCAGAAATGGAGTCAAGGACTACGGGAATGAGATGCAGGGAGAAATCCTGTTCTGTAGTGTAGAGGAAAATAGCTCCTGGAAGGCAGATTGTTGAAGAGACTGTCTTAGCAATTACCTTAAATCTTATTAACTGTGAGGCAGGAAAAAAAAAATTCTTTGCTGACCTTGAACTTAGCCTTGCCAGTTTCTGGTTCACGGCATTATTTAGGACTGTGCTAATACCTGTTGTGCATAAATTACACTAGTTATCGTGTTTTTATGCATTTACTTCACATAATGAAGCAAATTCCCAAGGAATGAGACAAGGAAGGAAGAAGTTAAATTAATTAAACAATGACTATATCGTAAACGGGTTATGATGCTATCCATCCTGTCCTATTGGTCTAGTTTATGCCACTGTGAGATGCTGAGAAAAATGCTGGCCAAGAACATCCTTGTGGGAGGTAGCCTGGAGAGATCCTGTAAGAGAGGCGAAGAGACTCAGTCTGGGAAGGGCGTTGTTGCCACCTGCTATATTAAGTGTGGGGCTAAAACTGATCACTGAATTGATAATTGGGTTATATTGTATTTCTGGCCTGGTTTTCATTAGGTCCTTAGTTATCAGGATCCTCGTGATCAATATTTCTGCCCCAGAAGTAGCAGGTGATGAATGGAAACTCTATAATGGAAAGGTCCGTCACATCTTTGTATCCCTAGCAACCTAGCACACGTATTAGGCAAGTACTTATGATGTGCAGGTTGATTTATTAGGGAAGGGGAAATGGCACAATGGATAGAGTGCTGGGCCTGGAGGCAAGAAGGCCTGCCTTCAAATCTAGACTCAGATGCCGAATGTGTGACTGTAGACAAGTTAATTAATGTCACTTTGCCTCACTTTCCTCATCTGTGAAATGGGGAAAATAATAATAGTGTCTATCTCCCATGGCTATGAGTACCAAATGAGATAATTATAAACTACTTAGCATGCTTTCTGCCATATAGGAATATCTATCTATCTATCTATCTATCTATCTATCTATCTATCTATCTACCCATCCATCCACCTATCCATCTATCCATCTATCTATTTATCTATCTATCAATCTCTATATATCTCTCTCTATATATATCTACCTACCTATCCATCCATCTTAGTTATTGTTGTTATTAATTATTCCATTGAGGTACTGAAGAGTATATTTAAAAAAAGCTGATAGTATATTTAACTCTTCTGACTAAACTTCAGATATTCTTGGGAGACTGGACTATGTTTAGATATAGACCTGGAAGACTCTGGAATGCATGGAAATAGACTGGAGAAGCAACATGGTAGAGATGAAATATCACAAGCTTTGGAATCAGAGGATCTAGATTCAACTCTCACCACTGACACTTGGCCATTGAACTACCTTGAGCAAGTCCTCTAAGTTCCCTTCCTTGGTGATCCTAAGTCACTTGAGTTCTTTACAGCTTAGTTTTCTATCTGTAAAATGGGGGAATTGGATTCTATGACCTCTCAGTTCCCTTCCAATTCTAGATCTAGGTTCCTTTGGTTCTATAAATATAGTTTATAGAATTATGGCAGTTAGAACAAGAAAGGACCTTGGAAATCATCCCATGTGCCCTTAATTTATTAGATGGAAAAACTGAAGTCCAGTGAAGTTGTCACTTCCCTAAACTAAGCCATGTTGGTTCAGTCTCATAGCATTATTATTTTGGGATGGAGTTGATTTTCTCAAGAGGGTAATAACAAACGTTATATGACTGAATCAAAGGGGAAGATTTCTGTTTCCAACAGGGTGAGAGCTTCATGATTCAAAACAGGCACATTTCCTAAACAGTAAAAGGCCTCTCTTCCCCTATCATTAAACTTTTTGCTATGAAATCTACCCTGAGACTTGAAATATAGACGTAGTTTTTCCTCCAATATTCAAAGGAAGCAGAGAAGCTGGCTATCAATGATCTAACAAGGAGAATAGAAACTTGGTAAAGACTCTCTTACATGTGGTAGCATTACTCTAGGAGTAGTGAAAAATCCAGGACCTTTCTTCATCCTCTCAACTGTTAGCTCTTGCTCCGTCCTCTTCTCCAATTTACATTACAGGTAACCCTTCCAAAGATAGGGATTAAAGTGGTGGTGCCCTGATGACCTAGAAAATCCATGTAAAATTTTTAGACCCTTCTTTCATACCAGAGACGAATTCTGAAATGTTTCTTTTTATTTATGGGGTATTCACAGTAAAACAATTGTGTATCTTTATGGTATTAAAAGATAAAATACATGGATATTATACAATATTAGACATATAATGTTTATACATGTATGAGTTTCTAAATTTTTTCTGTGTCATTTGCTGGCCCTCATGTGCCATATGTAGCCTCTTTAAAATTCCTCCCCCCAAAAAATAATTTAAAAAATAAATAAAAAAATAAGACTCCCCCCAAATTGCCATTTAATTTCTTATGCTGACCCATGATCTATTGAAACTGCTATAGCAAAAGTTGTAATGTGGAAGGGACACCTGTATTTTGTTTAAATTTCATATTTATTTTTCTTTTTATGTATTATAGTTTCCTCATTGTACAGTAATCCCCTTGAAGACAGGTCCTATTTTATATCTGTCAGTCAATCAAGCAGTATTTTGAGAGACAAGCATTAGCAGATGGAGTTAATAAAGAATCTATATGTGGGAAATGTCCTTTAAACTGAGCTTTGCAAGTAATTAAGGATTCTGGGAGATAGAGGTAAGGAAGAAGTGCACTTCAGGAATGGAGGACAACTTTTGCTTGCAAATGTGTAGAGATGGGAGGCTGAGAGTCATGTGTGAGCAACAGATAGATGATTTTTGTTGTTAGGTTTTGTTGGTTTTTTTTTTTTTTGCTTTTTTTTTAAGTCTTCTTTGCCTGGCAAAGTCCCTTATATATGGTGGCCAGTTAGCAAATGCTTCTTGAGTTGATTTTAGCTGAATTGACTTGAATTATAGAGCCAACTCTAGAAAGCACTTGTTCTTTCTTGTGAGGGTCATGACAGTCCTCATCTCTACCCTCTGGTTCACTTGGGCATTTAGCATGACACGATTGTGTCTTTTAGTATTTTCCTTTCCTCTTTTCTTTCCTTCTGAGCAATATGAGCTGATTGTTAAATTTTCAATGTGAGCATTTATATTTTGGTCATGAGAAAATGCTACAGAATACGAATTGATAGGTTGTTTTGTTGATTTTTCTAGCCTTAAGAATTAATAATGCAGATTTAACTTTAAAGTATGTCCTATGTACAATTATCTTTTTTTTCTGGCATGGTTTAATGCCACTCTGTCATTTCTCTTTCTCTGATCTCCACCATTCCCTCAGTCTCTCTCTTCCCTGTCTCTATCCTTTTGCCCTCCTTCCACTTTCTGTATCCGTGTATCTCTGTTTCTACCTTTCTGTCTTTATTTCTTGCCCTATCTGCCTTCTTCCCTACCTTTTTTCTCTCTCTGCCAGTTTTCAGAACTCAGAATTTCTAAACAGAATTTGGCATTGAGATTCAGATTTGAGATAATAGAGGATAATCCTTTGGTATGTGAATATGTATGTGTGTGTCTTGAGGGATAGTGTGAAAATATATATTCTCAGCTTATAGCCACTATTTTCTTTTTTAAATTACATTGTATTTTCCCCTAGTTACATGTAAAAACAATTTTGATATTCATGATTTTTATCTTGAGGTTCATAGTCTCTCCTTCCTTGCCATGCTCTCTTCCCTGCCCTGTCCCTGAGACAGTAAGCACCTGATACGGATTTTACATGTAAATGCAATCATGTCAAACCCTTTGCTATGTTAGTCATTTTGTGAAGAGATGCTGAACAAAAAAAAATAATAGAAGAAAGTTAAATAGAATATGTTTTGGTCTGCATTAAGACTCCATCATTTCTTTTTATTTTCTGGAGGCAGATGGCATTTTCCATCACGAGACTATGGGATTGGATTGATAGACATCTTTTTCAATAGATTTCCATGAATATTTTGAACTAGAAATTTCCCCAATGGAATGTTCTTGTGCTTATTAGTCCTATGATTCATTAAATGCTCCTGTCTTTCAAGAGAAGTTATAATTGTGATTTATTTAGATTTGTTCCACCAGCAAAGCTTGAGTGGCCAATTGCAAGGGTTTCCAGGGGCAATAGAGAGAAGGGGAGAGAAGAAGAACCTTTGACCTCAGTCCTTCTCATACATACCACCTACCTCTAAGCTCTAAAAGTACTTGGAGGGCTGACCTAGCAATCAACAATGGTGAGGAATAAAAAAACCTCAGAAGCCCAGAGATACCCATAGCAGGAGACCTCCGGAACTGTCCAGCCATCTGAAAACAGGGCTACCTCAATTTCATGATGTGGGCTTGGTCCTGACACTGACTTGTTAGCCAATGGCTCCATTTTAAAACCACAGGTTAAACTCATAGGTTGGAAGAGACCTTAGAGAACGTCTAGTCTACCCCCCTCATTTCACAGATGAGGAAACTAAGACCCGGAGACTATACATGATGTGGGCAATATCACACAGATCATAGGTGACAGGGATGTGAGTTAAATCAGTCTTCTGGTTCCAAATGTAGAACTCAAAAGAACACGGTTTTAGAGCGTAAGAGAGCCTACTATAATATTTTCATTTTACAGTTGAGGAAATTGAGGCACAGAGATTTTAAGTGACTTACCAAATGGCATATAGAAAGAATTGGAACACAGGTCTTCTGACACTAGTGCCAGTATTCTCTCCACTCTATGACCCAGCAGCAGACAATGTTAACTGGTTGTCTTGCTCACTATATCTCACTAGCATACATACACAGCTGTCTACATCTGGTAAACAATAGTTTCAATTGGACTTCACACTGGTTTGATTTGTTTAGCACTCTCCCAGGCTCAATTATTTCAAAAGATTGATATGGTGCAATTTCCAGGTAAAAGTATAACTAGCTTTGAATATCATATTTGGATATAGACCATTATCTAATAGAAAAAAAGCATTGAGCTGTGGAGAGGATCTGGGTTCAAGTTTCTGTCATTTAATGGCTATGCAGCCTTAGAAGAATTGCTTTCTTTCTCTGAACCTCAACTTTCTCACTTGTAAAATTAGGGGATTGGATTAGATGAAGTATTCTAAACCTGGAGTTCAGAGGCCCCAAGAATTCTCTGGATAAATTTCAGGAGATTCATGAATTTGGGTAGGAAAAAATACTTCTTTATTTTTACTAACTTCTGCCTGAAATTTGAAAAGTTCTTTCAATTAAGAATGTAGGCAACAGATGCCCATAAGCTACTCCGACTGCTGAAAGGGTACATGACACATTAAATTTTACGATCATTTATTTCTGAAGATGTTTTTTTAGCTCTCAGATTCTGTGAAATGTAGAACAGTAATAGCTTTCAAACACAGGATTCATTTGCTGGGGTGAAAAGGAACAAACCTATATGTGAAACTCAATGACTGGTAGAATGGCCATTGATTGGGATAGATCATATTTAGCCACACTTACTAAAAATGTAAATAACTTGAGGGGATATTTTTGTTGTTTTATTTTGTTCTGTTTTGCATATATTACTGTCATCGTTTCATGGCATGTTATCATTTACACTCAAAACTTCCTTTTGGGGGGTAGGAAGGAACTATGATTTTTCCCTTCTTTTTTAATAAAGAAAGACTGAGAAAGGAGATTAATTTGTTTAAGTATTAGAACAAGGAAAAATACTCGGTTGGATGACAATAATTTAAACATACAATCTTGTCTTCATATATGCCTGACTTAAAAAAAAGTGTCTTGATACCTTCTGTTTTTATATTACTTAAATCTCTTTTTTCTGTGTCCCTTCTTTTCACCCTTTCAGAAATGCATTCATTTTTTCAAAAATAATATTTTATTTTCCCCAAAATAATGTCAAAACAATTTAAAAATATTTTCTAAAATTTTCAGTCCCAAATTTTCTTTTCCTAAACCTTAGTCACTCCTGTTTCTCCCCCTTCCTTGAGTTGATAAACAATCTGGTATAGATTTTTAGGGCATAATCATGAAAAAAAATTTTTATATTAGTCACTAATGGAAGAGAATCCATTCCTTAAAAAAAAATCTCTTATGTCTATCATAGAATTGATACTAAGTATTGGTTTCAAGGCAGAAGAGCAATAAGGCCTAGGCAATTGGGGTTAAGTGATTCACCCAGGGTCATACAACTAGGAAATTGATCTGGGGCCCAATTTACCTAAAAGATTGGCTCTGAATACACTGAGCCTCCTAGCTGCCCCAGAAATACATTGGTTTTTACAAAGATTTTTGTTAGAAGAAAAAAAAGAGTATAGAACAAAACTAGTCAATACATAATTTACAATCCAAAAATGTATTCATTTTACAAAATCTGTGTGTCCTCCCACCACATACAAAGGAGAGGTAGGAATGTCATGTCCTTTCTTTGGAGTTAAACTTATTCTTTGTAATTTTGCAACATTCATTTTGATAGCTTTGTGTTTATTGTTTTTTTTCACTTACCTCATTGGAGGCATTTTATGCTGTGTCCTTTTCTTGGCTCCTTACTTTATATCAATTCCTGTAAGTCTATCCACACTTTTCTGTATTCATCATATTTTCTGTTTATTATAGCACAGTAATAACTGTTATACTTATGGACCATAATTTGTTTAGGCATTACTCAAATAATGGCCATCTACTTTAAAAATGTCACCTTTAAGTAGGACTCATTAAATGTCTTTTATAAAATGTTTTATTGATGCTTTTTGTTTTTACTAGATGGTTTATTTTGATCTCCCACACCAATGATGAACTTTTAAATCTTAAATCTACCTTGTATCAAAGAAAAAAAAAGGAAGAATAAACTAAATGGCTTGGTGACCACATCTGCATAAGTACCCATAGTCCCACAACTCTCTGGGCAAAAGAGGAAAGTTTCCTCATCTTTTCTCTGAGGACCATCATTGTCACTATAACTCTCAGAATTTAGATTCTTTTTAATATTCTTTTTTTTTACTTTACTATAATCACTATGTATATGTTTTTTCTCCTGGTCCCCTTCTTTTCACTCTTTGTCAGTTCATACAATTCTTCTCATTTTTCTCAGAATTTCCTATACTCTTCATTTATTAATGCACAAACCCACTCGGTTATACTCATGGAAAATGACATGTTCGTCTATTCCACAATCAGTGAAGACACCCTCTCTTTTCTTTGCAATCCCCAAAAGCAATTCTTTGAGTAGTTTAGCATGCATCCCTGCCTTTCTTTGTGTCTTACTCTCTTTGGGGGGGGGGAAGAAGGGGTTTTGGCTATCTTCAAGGCTAAGAAAATTACATAGTTTAAAAAAAAAAAAACTTAGAAACAGAGAGCTGAGTGCCAAAGCCTCTGCCATTAAAACACACACACACACACACACACACACACACACACACACACACACACACACACACACACACACACACACCTACCTTATGGGTATTGCTTTTTTGCTGTTGTTGTATTTGCTTAAATGACTGTAAAGGGAAGTGTGGATGTTATTATAGAGGTAAATGGTCTCCCAACTCTCTTTATTCTAAATCCTTACTACTCACATTTTTGACAAAAGAATCGAGTTCAATTCATTAATGATACACATCTGAGATCTGCTCCTTGTTCTCATTAAAAGATCACTTATGTTCATGGTCTGTAACAAACTTCTTCAACATTCTGGGCCCTCCTTGACTTTTAAAGAAAAGCTTGCTTACTTTGCAAGTAAGAACAAAGAGAGAAGATCAAATCAACTACTACAAGGCAAAAGAGAAATGCATCACTCAGCATAGCTTTCCCGGTACTGAAAAACTCCAAGCATATCCTGATTTTTTTCATCAGCTGAGTTCTATTTCTTTCTGAGCTTAATCACATCTACCTAGAGACAGTGTGGTGCCACATGGAAAAAAGACCTCAAGAATTAGCAGTGGGACCTTGGCTAAATCACTTAACATCTTTGAATTTCCATTCCCTTTTAGAGACATCCAAGAGGCTGCGTCAATGTTTAGAGAAGACTGAACACTGAGTCAGGGAAATGTTAGAGGTCTAAAAGCTGGTACTTACATTTGCAGTGAAGAAAAGGCCTCTCCATTCTCCTGAGTCTTCATTTTTTATGGAAAGTTAGAAAAATAATATTTGTATTATCAGTTTCACATGGTTGTAATGAGAAGTATACAATGCAAAATGCTATGTTCACAAACTGTAACTGAGCACCTACTATGTGCATACAAGTATACTGGATAGAAAAGTAAAAAAAATGGGAGAATAGAAGCTTTTGAGATGCTCACATGGGTCTGCATTAATGTTTCAAGGATTTGTAAGTTCCGCCTATATGCCAAAATCATGACCTCTCTCTATAAAAGGAGTTTGTCTTTGACAGAATAGCTGAAAAGTTCATGCCTCTGAGACCAATCAGGTATTGATGGTCTTGGAATTTAATTGGATAGTTAATTCTTTTATATATATATATATGTATATATATATATATGTATATAAATATACACATATAAAATATATGAATAAACATATACAATAGAAATATCATGTATACATATATAACTAGAGTTTGAAAAACATCTCTCACATTCACACATTATATATTTGAATATATATGTGTATATATACACACATATATTCTCTTCTCCCATTTTTTTAACCTTTCTATCCTCAGCATTTTATATACTTTCATGCACAAAGTAATAATAATCAATTGCAGTTTGGTGAATATAATAGCTCTCATTGTACATTTCTCACAATCATGTGAAACCGGTAATATGCATATATACCTTATATAAATATATATATATATACACATATATATATATGTGTGTGTGTGCATGCTTAAATATCTCACCACCAATTTGGGAGATAGATGCCATTTTGTCTTTGTTCACCCATTTCAGACATGCCTGACTCTTCATAAGTTCACTGGGGGGGTTTCTTTTTTTTTTTTTTAAAGGAGGCAGCAGGTTTATTTTTGAAAAGAGATATATAATCAGAATCAAGAATTTAAAAAAAATGAAAAACAAACTATCTCTTTAATTAAACTAAACTAACTAAATAGCACATGTCCCTCTCTGTTGCCCTTGATCATTTATTTATTTTCTGATTTTTTATTTTATTTAATTAATTAATTTAGAATATTTTTCTATGATTACGATTCATGTTCTTTCCCTCTCCTTCCCCTCTCCCATAGCTGACATGCAATTCCACTAGGTTTTACAAGTGTCATTGAATAAGACATCAGGGGGTTTCTTGGCAGAAATAATGGAGTGGTTTGCCATTTCCTTCTTCAGCTCATTTTCTAAATATGGAAACTGAGGCAACAGGGATAAATGACTTACTCAGGGTCACTTAGCTAGTAAGTGTCTGAGGCTAAATTTTAATTCGGGAAGATAAGTCTGCCTGACTCTAGGACAGGCACTCTATCCAAAGCACTACCTAACTGCTCCAGATGCTGCTATGATTCCTATTTTACAGATGAGGAAACTGAGGCACAAAGAAGTTAACTGGTTTCCTTAGGACCACACAGGATTCCAACTTAGAAGCTGGATTCCAGGTTTTCCCAACTCTGTGGCTAGTACTTTATTTACTAGGCCTCCTAGCTGAGTCTTGTACTTAGGCAGCAGAAATATTAATAGGTGGTGACTGTGTTTGTAATTGAAGTCCCTTCTTGCTTGTGGGAGTATCCTTAAGCGATGAGCTTCCTGTGGCATAGACCTTGAAAATGCAGATCCCCCTCCACAGTTTATTTCAGAATCAGAGCGCTTCTTCATAGAAAGGACTTCTTAGCAAGCCCCTTTTAACTGAGAACTGAAATCTCAAGATTTTCTGAAGGGCATCTTCATTTCTGAACTAAATCTAGATGGATAAAAAAAAAATCACCCCCCACCAAACCAAAACAATGATGGAGCATTTCTCTGGTGTTCCAAGTAGATCCTCAGTTCAACTGATAGGAACTTTGAAAGTACTCCTTTAGGTGGGGGAGAAAAAAAACCAACAACAAATATTAAAACTGTTTTCTGTTGGGAAGAATTGGCAAGTATGTATTACATGTCTCTTGTAGGCAAAGGATCCTGAGAAACGTGAACTCCTATGGGAGAAAATGATCTGCAACTATCATTCTGCTCCCAGGATGCTCTATTTTCTTCCTCTCATTAAGTTCTAACAATAGCTTAGAAAACAAGTAATCTGTCCTAGAAAGACAGTTATGACCAGAAATGGGGATCTTCTTGTTCTTTGTTGGGGAAAGAGGCAATAGATGAACAAACCTCTTTAGGCTCATTAGGTAGCTGTGACAGCACCGTTTGGGAGACCGTTTTATGGGTGACGGCAAATCTGATGTGAACTGAATGACAACAATAACCCCATTGAAGGAAACAATGAGCTTGTCATCACACCCACTAAATATCCTTATTTTCCCTCCCTTTGGAGAAATGTTAGTAAATTTAAACGCACTTTGATAGTATTGACTAGGAAATAGGCTGCAGAGTGTGGGGGTGATTAATGAAGTCTGGAGTTCATCATGCTTTGCCTCAGTTCTCTCCTCGAACACATTGGTGGGAAGGGAAGGTAGATGAGGCCACCCAGGTGGTAGTAATAATCATAGGACTGCTGATCAGCCAGGGGACAATAAATGAACCACACAAGTTGAGGCAGTGGCCACCTCACAAGGCATCTGCTCCAATCCAGATCTAAGCAAGTGTCTTTGCTTTAATATCTCAACAAGAAGAGCATCTCCAAAATAGCCTTCCTTGAGGGGGAAATCACTCCTTCCTGAGGCAGCCCTTTGTATTTTAAGATGTACCTACTAGAGACAGGAGGTCCTGGGTTCAAAACTAGCCTTAGACACTTCCTCTCTGTGTGACCCTGGGTAAGTCACTTTACCCCCATTGCCTAGCCCTTCCAATTCTTCTGCCTTGGAAACAATACCCAGTAGTGATTCTAAAATGGAAGTTAAGGGTTTAAAAAAAAATGATGAGGAACCCCGCCTCCCTTCTCACTGTCTCACCACACATATTTTACTATACCTTGTTGACATAGAACATCTAATGAAAATACAAGTAGCATTTGATTATTTAATTGGGGGAAAACATCATTTAACTGTATAAATGTCTAATCTCCATTGTTCAGCCATTTGCACACAAATAAAAAGCCAGAAGCAATATATTTCAATACCATAAAACAGACAGCATGGTCCAGTGGGAAGAGTCCTGGGTATGAAGATAAAGAACTTGGGATTGAATCTAGGCTGTTCTACTTCCTACCTTTGTGGCCACTGGTTGGACAGTAGAGGATCAATGCAGTCCCTTCCATTTTACTTGTTTCTGCTCTGATTTTCATGATTCCTTCTTCGGTTCTTATTGTGGGTGTGCTAATTTGGTGATTCTCTAGGTTTGTTTTAATTGCATATTCAATGCATTAACCCTTCTACTTGCTAATGTGTACAGTTCTTTTTGTAAAGGAGTTCAAATCCTGCTTATTTGAAATCATTTAACATCCTGTGAATTTTGTTCCAGTATCTCATTTTTAGTCTCTGCATATATTTAAGATAAATTTTGTACTCATTAGTTGGTTTTCTTATTTGGGCAGATTTATTTAGCAGATTCATTCACATGTAGGGCAATCATTATTGGGTTTGTCTTTTGTTACATGTGTTTCAAGTTGCCTTTAATTCCTTTCATCTTTTAAATCAGTACTTTGTTCCTCAGGATTTTTTCTAATATTATTTTAATTTTAATTGATGTTGACTGATTCTCCTTTTCAATTTCATTTATTTGCCTTATCCCAAGTTCTTTGAACTTAATTGTTAATTACTCATTCTTCTTACATAATCTATTACTATCATGTCTCTCTAGCTTTAATCTGTTCTCTTCCTTCTTTTGATACTTTCTTTTCCCTGTTTAGCTTGAAGTGTAATTTAAAATCTACTCTTCCAATCCCCATCCAAACTCATAGATTCAATAGAATTATTTTCCAGTACTTTTTCAAAAATGTCTGCATACGTTCATTTTCTCCTCATTTCTTTCCTTCTAATCTACTCTGACACCTCCTCCCCATCATTTACAGACTATACTCTCTATTGTCTCTTCTTTTTTTCTGAGAGGTCTAGGATGCTTAAGTTATTTCTATGTGTCCCATCTTCAAAGTCAGTGCTTTGGCATATTTGGATTCATTTGTTCTTTCAAAGGCAAGCATTTCTGTATATTTGATTTTCAAATATTTATTCTTTTACAAATCCTCTTCTCACTTCGATTCTCCATCATGTGTTCTGAATTATCATCTTTTTTCTTTTTTTAATCTGTTTTGAGAGCTCTGATTTCTGCCCTGATTTCCATTATAACATGTTACTTTATTATTATTATTATTATTATTATTATTATTATTATTATTTTTCTTTTTAACCATTACAGAGATTCTTGTTATTGTTGGGGAATTCACAGAACTCTCTTTTTCATTTGGTTTTCTGGCACAAGGAAAATAAAAAAGGACGGGAAATTCTTTTCTCTTCTTCTGTTGAAAAGAATGGGGGGTCTATACTTATAGAATGTTGCATGTGATGTTGATAATGATAATAATACTGATGATAAAAATAATTAACAGTTATATAGTACATACTTTCTGTTAGGCACTATGCTAAACACTCAAAAATTTGATATGATGATATCTGGAAATAGATACTATTATTATCCTCGTTTTATAGATGAAGAAACTGAGGCTAAAAAGGAATAAATTTCTTATACAGGGATACCTGGATAGTAAGTTTCTCAGGATAGATTTGAACTCAGATCTTCCTAATTTCAGGCCCATTCTTGGTTGTTTTTGCCAGCTAGTTTTTTGGGGTATTTTTTTCTCCTTTCTTGCAAGAGAAGGCTTATTAGGTGGAGGGTGGAGAGAGGCAGGGCTATATTTGCACATGACTGGCATGTAAAAACAAGAGTCATCAATAAAACCTTAAAAATGTAAATAGAAGGAAGGGACAGATGAACACCCCTTCAGATAAACTATGATTGAGTACTTCTTTTTAATAATCTGAAGGCAAACATGGGGCTATCTTAGGAGGATGACAAATCTTCAAAGTCTGGAAAGACAGGAGCTCATCTCAAATTAATTTCACGAAATATCGTTTCATTTGAAATGACCTGAGATTCTAAAATGTGTTAGGTTTGATAACAGTTCTCAAATTTCAACCTTGTCTTTAATTAATGGGACTACTTTCACGCTGTTCACATATGGCAAGACTGTAGTAGAGGGAAGAAAAGCAGCTGTTGTGATTCTCCAGGAATGGGTAATAAAAATTAAACTTTAGTATGGGGCAGTTAAAGGAAAAGTCAGAATACTAGATATCTTTCTATGCCAACATATTTTTCCTTCTGAGACTGAACTGTATTATGGTTCTTTTATCAAAACACAACCCAAAGAATACACAAAATATATAGAATAATCCCCAGAGACATGAAAGAAATTGAGAGAAAAAATAAACCTAAATAAAATACAAATGCTTCTTATGGAATTCCAAACTCAGAGAATCTTCTGTGTCTTCTACTCTTTTTGATGTGATCCCTTGGAAGCATGTTTCATTTTAAAATTATTATTATTATTTGTTTCTGATAATTACAAACCAATAGTTTAATTATTTTAATTAATTAAATTATTATTAATTAATTTCTGTAGTTTGAACCTAATTATTAATTAAATTAATTTTGAAATTAAATTAAATTTGAAATAAGAAGAAAGGTTTAGAACCAGTGATCTTTAATGAATAATCTTATTAGCATTCTACATATCTTGGGGAAAGGAGCAAGGTGTATGTCTTAGAATCCATTGGTTTTTTGAACTCCCTTTAATCAATGACATGCAGCAACTCTCCTATAAATTTAGGGTCATAAGATTATTGATGTAGGCTTAAATGAGACTTTTGGATCTTTGAATTCACCCACTCCAACTCTCACATTTTACAGATGAAGAATCAAAGCTGGTTGATCAAAGTCATTATAGGAAGTAGAAGTCAGAATTTGAACCCAGATCCTCAGACTCTAGATGCATCACTCTTTCCCCTGCACTCTATTCCTTGTTTTATAGTATCATTTCAGCAGGTCTTTTCAGCATCCTTCTCATAATTACAATGTGTAATATTCCAGAAGTCATACTGAATCACTGATGCTTCTCTGTGATGCCCTCCTTCTTCCCCACCCCCCAACCTCTCTTTCCTCTGAGATTTTACAACATATTTGAAAATGTCCTTAGTAGGTTGTCCGCTACTATATATCATTAAAAATATCAACAGGCTCTTTGTATTTTCTTATGCTCATTTGAGTCACAATGTATGCTCATCTCCAAGAATTTAATTTACCCGTAGGAATTCAATAGTAGCCTTAAAAATGAAATACTTTAAATAATATTCCAGGGCCACAACGATGGTTGGAAACATTTTAATTGAAAATAAGATCAGAAAGAGTTTGCTGGCAGTAGCGGGGAGAAGATGGATAGGATCCTGGATTTTTCTTTTTTGATTCATGGTCACTATGAAATGTCATGGTAACAAGAACAACAACAACAACAACAATAACAATAATAGCTCCTATATCTCTATGTGCCAGGCATTGTGCTAAATGTTTTACAATTTTCCTCTCATTGGAACCTCACAAGAACCCTTGGAAGTAGGTGCTATCAGTATTCCCATTTTACTAGTGAGAAAACTGAGGCCAACAGCAACTGAGAGACTTGCCCTGAATCACATAGCTAGGGTAAGTGTCTAAGGTCAGATTTAAACTTGTACCTTCCTGACACTAAACCTGGCACTCTATCCACTATTCTACAGGCGGTGGGGAGAACCTAGTGTCATTCTGATGTCACTAAGGCCATACCTCTAGTTGTGTGCACAGATATTTGTACATGTATTTTTGAGCATATTTTTGCATGTTAGTGTGTAACAAACTGTGCATTGAGGTAAAGAAGAATTGTAATGTGAATTGAAAGAAGAGGCCGTGCCAACAAAATCTCTAGTTCTTGAAATATTAAATTAAAAGAAATAAGACACAGCTCTGTTTGTACACTTGTGGTAAAAATATCCTAGATGCGTATGTGTGTGTGTAGTTATACATGTTCTAAGTGCGTGTATGTGTCATACAGAAAGGTAAATGGAAAGAGAACCTGTCTATATAATTATAACAGCTCTATGATTCATTTATTTCTAAATTTCAAGGACCAGTAGAGATAGTAGACATCTACTAAACACTTGGTGATTGATTGATTTCATAGATTTGGATACTTCTTTCACAGATACAGATTGTAACCCTTCTGTGCTTTAATAGATTCATGCAGACTATCCCCCAAAGTCTTTATGCCTAAAATTATACTATACACACATACATATATTTATTTACACACATAAATATATGCTTATAGATATGTGACAGCTAGGTGGAACAGGGAGCAGAGTGCCAGGCCTAAAAGCAGAAAAACTCATTTTTTTTAGTTCAAATCCAGCCTTAGACATATATCAGCTGTGTGACCCTGGGCAAGTCACTTAAGCCCATTTACCTCAATTTCCTCATCCCTAAAATGATCTGGAGTAGAAAATGGCAAACCTCTCCAGTACTTGTCAAGAAAACTCCAAATAGGGTCACAAAGATTCAGATATAACTGAATACTAATAAAAACATGATGCTTGAAGTAAATATACTTTGTCATCTGTCTTCCTTCCCCCAAGTAACTTTCCCAAACCATAAATTCATAAATAAGCTATTCATCTGCATCAGGGGAGAGATTTTCTGAATGGGAGCTCACTGACCCAGGGAAATCACAAGACACCACAATAACAAATTGAAGGTTTGCTTGATAGTAGCATTTGAATGAGTTTCCTGTAGCTGTGGGTAAATTTACCATTATTTATTAGCTTAATTTGATGAAACAAATTTTAAATGCTACATGATTTTCTTAATAATAATATCTGGCATTATATTGTATTTTAAGGTCCATAGAGCACATTTTCTACAATATTTTATTTGATCCTAACAATTTCCCAATGATACTACATATCATCACAATTTTACACAGTAGCAAACTGAGTCCGAGAGTACTAAAGTTAAAGGTTACATAGAAAATATTTGAGGAGGAATTTTAATCTGTTCTCAGACTCCACATTATGTGACCATTATATCATTTCTACTCATATTATCATGCCCTGGCCCTAATTTTTTTAAACCCTTACCTTCCACCTTAGAATTAATACTATGTACGGTTCTAAGGCTGAAGAGTGGTAAGGGCTAGGCAATGGGGGTTAAGTGACTTGCCAAGGGTCACGCAGCTAGGAAGTGTCTGAGGTCAGATTTGAACCCAGGACCTCCTGTCTCTAAGCCTGACTCTCAACCTGCTGAGCTACCTTGCTGCCCCCCTTTCTCCCCTAATTTGTCCTATCCACTGATGCCAAAGAAATAACAAAAACAACAACACAACAACTCGCCATCTCAAATCACTCTCTTGTTCAAAAACTATTTGTCTTACATTTGCCTTCAGAGGGTAAAAAGAAGCTCCTTGTGCTTAGACTAACTAACATCCTAGAACCTCATAATGTGGCCCCAAAAAGACATTCTACATTGCTTTCCTAGAACTTCTCTCTGTGACCTCAGTTTACTACTGATTTATTATTCCTTGACGCTTGACGCCATTTTGTCCACTCCCTCTAGGCACCTGGAATGCCCATCTAGTTCTTTCTCCCAATCAAAACCCAGCCTTCCCATCGAGCCCAATTCAGGGAACATAGTTTGTGTGATGATACTGCCCTGGCCACTCCAGCCCTCAGTGGCTTCTCTCTAAACTGTATAATAATTAAGCAGTGCTGGACATGCATTTGCCACTTATCATAGATGACCAGACTATTCCTGACTCTTTTGTGTGTGTTATTTTTATCTCCCAGAAACAAGTGATAACAAAATTGATGATAACAATAGCACAACAGTAACAGCTGCAGCAATGATGCCCATTTCTGGAGCTCTTGAAGCCTTCCAGAGTCCTTTCCACATAAAACCCTTTAAAGTAAGCTTTGTCTGAAGAGGAAGGAGCCAAGGATCATACCTTTACCATTTTTCTTCTTTCTCCTCAATCCCATCCCTGTTTCCTAGTATTTGGCATAGTGTGGGACCCATAGTATATATTACTTCTAGCTGTCTAATAATGCTATCCTGGGGGCAGCTGGGTGGCTCAGTGGATTGAGAGCCAATCCTAGAGATGGGAGGTCCTGGGTTCAAATCTCTCCTTAGACATTTCCCAGCTGTGTGATCACCATTGCCTAGCCCTTACTGCTCACCTGACTTGGAGCTAATACACAGTATTAATTCTAAAATGGAAGGTAAGAGTTTTTAATAATAATAATAATGTTAATCTTTGGTTCATTTGTGACCCATTCTTCATGACTTCATGGACCATCTTCACCATGGAGGGTTTTTTTTTGTTTTTTTGTTTTTTTTGGCAAAGATACTGTAATGGTTTCCCATTTCCTTCTCCAGTGGATTAAGGCAATTAGAAGTTAAGTGACTTGCCCAGGGTCACAGAGCTAGTAAATGTCTGAGGACAAATTTTAACTCAGATCTTCCTGATTCCAGGCCCAACATTCTATCTATATCCTGAGCCACCTAACTAACAGTTATCTAGCACTTTCAAGTAGTTAGGTAGTGGAATGGATATAATACTAGATTTTGAATTAGGAAGAACTAAGTTCAAATTCTGAGTCCCCTGCTTTTAGTTGCTTCTTATGAGCATGTAACTAAAATTCACTCAGACTCAGTTTCTTCATCACTGAAATGGAAATAATAATAGCAACATTGTTATGGATTATGGTGAGGATAAATGATATAAAATAAATGTAAAGTTCTTTACAAATATTAGAATATCATAATTGCTAGATTGGGACAGTTACATGGTTCAGTGGATAGAATGTCTTGCTGGGAGTCAAGAAGACTCTTCTTCTTGAGTTCAAATATGGCTTCAGACACTTTCTAACTGTGTGATCCTAGGCAAGTTACTTAATCCCATTTGCCTCAGTTTCCTCATGTGTCTAATGAGAAAGAGAAGGAAATGGAAAACCACTTTAGGATTTTTGTCAAGTAGGTCCCAAATGGGGTCTCCAAGACCTAGACATGATTGGAAAAATGCCCGAATGAAATAATTGTCAGATGTATTTCTGTATATTTACATATTCATATGTGTTAGTGTATACATGTGCAAGAATTCTCATTTGATCCTCATCACAGCACTGTGGAGTAGCTCCTATTATTATCCACATGTTATGGATGAGGAAACTTAAGTGACTTGTCTTTGAACACACTTTCAACAACTCTAAGGCAAAATTTGAACTCAAGTCTTTAAAATCCAGTATTCTATCAGTATATCACTTGTCTATATCTCTCTATATATTATATACATATACACAAATGCTTATATAAATATATACAACCACATACCCATAAATATATGCATATGTGTTAAATACAAACCAGGTTATTTATAGTCCCAAAGTAGCAAGAGGGTTTAAAAGAATTTTCTTGAAGTTTAGCAAGTTAGAATTAGCTCTTAGCATAGTAGATATAAAGCTCTGCTACTTTGCCAGTCATCTATTCTCATTATTTTGCAGGAGGAAATGGACGATCATAGCAGTGATGGACCATGCCCAAGGTCATGTGGGGAGTTAGTGACAGAATGAGATACTGAACTAAAGGCCTTTGTCTCTACCCCCAGCATAATCTTTGGGAAAAGAATATCAATTCAATTTCACATTCTGCCCCCAGGGACAATCTGCATCAGATCAATAGCATAGTAACAAGGGGGAAAAGGAACATGGGAGAAAAGTTCTCATTGCTTGGAAGGACTTATATGAACTGATGCAGAAGGGAGAAAACAAACAGGAGAACAATGTGCAGAGACCACAAGGATATGAAGTCAAACAACAGTGAACAGAGGCTTACTATTCTAATCAGTGTAATAACCAGTCTTGATTCTAGAACACTGATTGTGAAGCTTCTGTACAGGCTAATCTCAGAAAAATATCCCCTATTTGGATTTGGGAGGACACAAAGTTAAATCCTAGCTTTGCCATTAACTGGCTGTACTACCTTAGGCAAGTCACCTAACCCTGAGAGAATCTATATTTATGAACCCGTATGTCTCTTTATTTCATGGCTATGGGATCATGGCTAACAAGAATCTGTGTTGCTTGTAGAAAAGAAATTGACACAAAGGCAGTAATTTACAAACAAGACCCAAGAAACCCTGAGGAGTTCATGTGAACAGTAGGCTAAGTGTCTTTCCTAGCCATTCATTTTCTAAGCATCCACCAATCAATAGATCAGTCTCTTTCCAAATTAATGACTTTCCTTAAATAGCAGCAAACAAGGGACCCACCGCTTATTCAGATATTGACTAAAACTATCTAGGGAGCGGAGCCTCACCTCAAAATTTAGCTTCCTAATGAATATTTTGGGGGAAAAACCATTAGCTTCCCAAATCAAATAATGATCACAATGGGAACAGTGTTTTAGGGAGAGCTGTTAATCCTCTAGAATAGTGAGCTTTTCAGTAGCAGGAGGTAAATTCTTCCTTCACAGCCTACTTTACTTATCAATTATAGCTCAATCAATGAGATGGAAAAAAAAAAAAGATCAGCAGGAAGTTAGATGCCTTTCCTCTTTTTTTTTTTTTTGGTCAAGAACTCAGATCAAATCTTTTTAGTGATATAAAGCTGGAGTTGTATCTTCCATCTAGGAATACCATCTTATATAAATGTAAATATTGTGCATGCATGAAAGAGTTAGACTGGTGCATTAGAGTGAGGGTCAGAGGTTAGGAATAAGTGGGTAAAAATCCTGTCTACAACATTTATTAGCTATGTGACCTTGGGCAACTCACTTAACCACTTTATATGCAAAACCATCACAATAATAGTTCTTACCTCACTGATTTCTATGTGGTTCCATAAAATATTTAATGTTCTAATCAATGTAATAACCAGTCTTGATTCTAGAGCAGAAATTGTCAAGCATATTAATGTTTTGCACATGTTAATGGAGGCAGTGTGATATCCCAGAAAAGTGTGCCAAATTTTTAGTTTGGAAGGCAGAGCTTTAAATCCTAATCACTTACTGACTGTGATACTATAGGCAAGTCACTTAATCCATGTAAGTAGGGCTAGCTCTATATTTATGGGCCTCTATGTTCCCTTATTTCATGACTACTTGATCACAATTATTGGAATACCCTTTTATGAGCATAATTATTATTCTGTTGTTACCACATTAGTCAACCCTGCATTTCATATGAAGAAAGTTTAGGATCCCAGATTTAGAAATGGTAACACCATGGAGTCCAACCCCCTCATCATACAGAAAAGGAAAGCAAAGTTCAAAGAGTTTAAGTGTTTTTCCCAGAATCCATAGGTAGTTAATATCAGAAACAGAATTTTAATCCAGCTCTTCCTGACTCTAAGCCCAATGCCCTATCTATTCCAATGCTAATGTCACTGCTGTCCCTCTTCACCGCTTTTTTCAACCCTGCCTCTTGGAATATCAATTTTCCTTCAAAACTCAGTTCACATACCATCTTACCTAGAAAGCCTTTTTTTTTTTAAATCTCCACCAACTAGTACCTGAAGGTTATACCTTCCTCTCTCAACAGAAAAATTGCCTTGAATTAATTTAGTCTGTGTTTAAAGATGATCTTGATACCTCTCTTCTTGGAAAGAAAGCTCCTTGAAGGCAGGGACTATTTCATTCATGTCTTTATATCCCTAAAACCCAGTAATAGTAGTCATTTAACAAATGTTTATTGATTGGTTATCAAAGAAATATTATGCTCCCCACCCTCTGTCTTCCTCTTTCCATATCTAATAATTAAAACAAAAATGGAGATACTGTATTTTTTTGTCCCAGATGGAACCCTGATAAATATTTAACTACCATGAGCAAGATGGCACAAATCAGGTTCATGATGAGAGAGTAATTAGAAAATGGGAGACCACTTTGAGACTCTGAGATGGTCTGAAGAACTTGTTGCTTGAAATGCAAACTCCTTTTGAAAAGAAAAGCTATGATCTTTCCCAATAAGCAAGTCATCTGCTAGGTAAAAAAACTGGAGGCTCTTTAAACATATTGTAAATTCCTCAGATTAGAAGGTAAAAGTTGTAAATTGACTATATAAACTCAAAGGCCCTCTTGGCTCTGAAATTTTATGAGCATATGAACATACGAGCATAAGATGGTCTTTCTGAGCAAAATAAGTTGAAAGTTAGTTAAAAATAAAGTTATGATATCAAGAAATTATTTCCAACAGCTTATGAAAAACAAGATGGTTGAACTAGATGGTGCCCCCCCCCCCCCTTGGGACACTGCAGGAAGCTAAGTGGCATCATGGAGAGAATGTTGAATTCAGGAAAGCCTGTGTTTGAATCCTGTTTCTGACACTTATTAGCTTTGTGATCTGGGGTTAATAAGTCACTTAACCTCCCTGTGCCTCAGTATCATCCTTTGTAAAATGAGAACTAAAATAGAACTGACCTTACAGAGTTGTTGTGAAGAAAACATGAGATAACAAGTTAAGCCCTCATTAATCCTTATCATGCAAACACTAGCTTTTATTATTATTTTTTTATGAATGACATTATTGTTTTTGTTCTTCTAATCTTTAATCATATGCAACCATTCTCCATTGGTGCCTTAATTCACAATGGTTGTACTCCAGGTCCATATCTGCTGGTTCCAGTTGTATGTCTTCAATCATCCAGATGAAAAAAGGCAAGAGAGGAAGAAATATAAAAAGGCAGGACTGATTTCTCAAGGACAGGTGTCAATTTTATGAGAATTATATGAAAGAATCAAAATAATGCAGTTGAGAATTGGGGGACTTTCTGATACTGGGCAGTCAAAAGAAAAAAGATGGGAGAAAAAGACAGTGATTAGTTAGAAGATTAAGAAAAATTGAAGTCCAGCATCCTTTATATCTATGTAGATCACCATAGTTAATTGCAATCTTCTCCAGTGGTTCTTTTAAATTTGTATTTATTTCACTATCAGTAAGATCATAGATCTAGAAGAAGGGACTCAAAGGCTAATTAGAACAGTATCTTTCTTTTATATAAAAGGATATTAATGTCAGGGAGGCTAAAACACTGGCTCTAACAGAGACAATGAGTTCCAAAAATGGAATTTGAACTCAGGTCTTGTGACTCCAGAGATAGTGGTCTTTCCATTGTACCATACACTCTTAGACTTCCAGAGAAATATAGATTCATCACTCCCAATCCCCACCATAGATAGCTGATATCATTTCTATTCAATTGTCCAGAATTATACTTCTTAGCTGGGTAGCAGGTATGTTTAAAATAAATGCAAAAGAACCCATGAGGAAATCTTACATTCAGTTCTGGATACGAATATGAGATTTGGGAAGATTACTTTCTAACATTTTCATTCCTTCTCAGTTCAACGGGGATGGGTAGCTGTTTGTCTTTCCATAGCTTCAAATGCCCATTGGCCATTCCTATATGTCATAGATTTATAATTCTGTTGGATAACAGTTTTTTAAAGAAAAAGACACTCCTGGATTTGCTGTTATGGGGAAGGTCTTTGTTTTTACTTTGTCTTCACATTCCTTGTCTTCCTTCCCTAGAGTTTGACCAGAAACTCTCTGAATATTCTTTTTGAGAATTTTAAGGAGCTCTGAGGATTGACACTTGAAGGCTTTTACTCAGAGTGCCTTTAAATCTCACACTTCTTGCTGTCTGAAGTCTCATGGAACAGTTGGCTTTGTATACTTTTCTATGGAACATTAAGTATTACTTTGGACTTGAGCCTTGGTAGACAGAATGGATGACGAATTTTATTTTTATGAGGTTTTTGTGCCTTTCTTCCTTGGTAGGACACTCTTTTGGAATGTATTTCCCCAGTTTATATGGTCAGTAATTCTGTATCCTTTTATGACTTAACCATAAAACACTTGTATTCATGTCATGTGTCAGCAGAGACTTTGAATTCTCTTTGGCACACTGTATTTCTCATTCTCTCATTTGTACTTTCTGCTTTGTATCTTTGTGTTTCTGTTGTCCCATTTTCGAGCCACGGTTGGGACAACCATTATTCCCAGGAACAATAATTCAAATACAAACAAGGAAGTGATTTCTTCTAACGTTTGGCAAATATCACAGCGTGGCTTAGGGGAAAGATTACTAGATCTGGAATTGGAAAATCCTGGCTTTACTACTTCGGATACTCATGACTTTGAACAAGTAAAATAATCCCTCTGAACCTCAGTTTCCTCATCTGCAAAATGAACAGTTTAGACTATATGAACAGTAACTAGCTCTATAATTTGACCCCATGACCTATGACCCTATGAACTCAGAACTTTTGGAGTTCAACTCTGGCACACTTATCCATTCTACTATCAAGCTGTCAATGAAATTGTTTGGACTGATTTTCTGAATCTCACTTTGTTGGCTCCTTTTATGTCCCTTGGACTTTGAAACACAGGAAAGCCAGGAATCAATTACTCAACAAATATTTATTCAGCAACTGCAGAGGGCCAAGCTCTCTGCTAGGCACTGAGGATAGAAAGACACATAGGAAACAGTGACTGACCTCAAGAAGCTTGCACTCTGTAGGTGTAGGAAAAGACAACTTCTCTGATACCTAAGTGGGATCTCAGAAGGCAAAAATATAGATGATACCATTAATATCCTATTTGCTATATTGCTGCTTCTTTAAAAATAGGATTCGCCAGTGGGGAAACAATTAATGGCATTTTATTAAGTTGAAGAATGTCCTTCAGATTGAGATTTGCTTTGGCCTTTTAAGAATCAGAGATGGTAAAGGAGGGATTTGCAGGGCTTGAGAAGTAGCTGCTAAGGAGACAGCTGTGAGAATAAGAAAATAAAATGACAATTAAGCTGTGGCATCACAGAACTTCGTTTCCATATATATTTAAAAACATAAAGCCTTAATTCTATCAGAATTGATACTAAGTATCAGTTCCAAGGCAGAAGAGTTGTAGAGACTAGGCAATTGGGGTTAAGTGACTTGGCCAGGGTCTCATAGCTAGAATGTATCTAAGAATAGATTTAAACCCAGGAACCCAGGACATTCTGTCTTCTAGTCTGACTCTCTATCCACTAAGTCATCTAGCTGCCCTGAGCATATGTACCTTGACATCAACACTGAACAGTTTGTGAATTAATGATGAATGAAGCATTGAGGGATAGTTGACCTCTGGAGGATATTGATTTTGCTCCTCATTCTAACAGAATAATGTGAATAAATGAATAAATGAATTAAAGAATGAATGATTTAATCAACTATTTACTCTGTGCCTGGCATTTTGCTAAACACTAGGGATACAAACATAAGGAAGCAAGACAGTCTCCTTACTCCTCCCTCAAGAAGCTGACAATCTACTTGAGGAAGATATATAAAGGGATCTAGGAAGGAGAAGAGAGTAACCTGGGGGCTAGTTTAGAGATCTTTAGGAAATTACATGATGTAATAGGAAGAATATTTGCTTTGGAATCCAAAGATCTGAGTTCCAATTCTGATTCTTCAATTTTGGTCTAGATAATCAGGAACAGTAACAAGGGGGAAGGATATTTCTGGAAGCAAGTGAACTGAGTTCTAATTTTGACTCTCTCCCTTTCTACCCTGTGACCTCTCACTGAAAAAAAAGAAAAGGAAAAAGTTGCATTAGATTACCTGTATGGTCTTTTATGTAATTTATTGTAATTTTTCACTCATTTCAGTAGTCTCCAACTCTTTGTGATTCAGTTTGGGGTTTTCTTTGTCATGGTTTGCCATTTCCTCTTCCAACTCATTTTACAGATGAGGAACTGAGGCAATTTTCCCAAAGTCACAAAGTTAGTAAGGGTCTGAGATTGTATTTGCACTCAGGTCTTGACTCCAAGCCCAATGTGATAGCCACTGCCATATGTATATATACATACATTTTTTTACCTCCCTCATCTGACCTGTAAATGAGGGGGTTGGACTAGATGGTCTTTAAAGTTACTTCTGGTTTCAAAATTTTGATCCTATAATATGACCCTCCCTAATTGACCTTCTCTAGTTCTTTTCTGGTTCATTGGTGTACTTTCTAACTCATGGCACAGAGAAATGAAGACAGACAATACATCTGAGGTGACACAGCTAAGACAAAGGATTTGTACACTCTACCCCCCCCCCAAGAGTCTAAATACTGTTGGGGTAAAATTCATGGTTGGACTGAATATATGTTTTTAGTTGGTTGCCAGGGATTTACATTTTAAATCCCAATGAAATATTCAAGTCAGAGTGGAATTTTATGGTGGTTTATTTACAATAGAAGAAAGAAATTAAGAATGAGAGAGAGAGAGAGAGAGAGAGAGAGAGAGAGAGAGAGAGAGAGAGGAGGAGAGAGAGAGAGAGAGAGAGAGCTGCCCCCAGCCTGGTCTGAACCTGGCAGGAGTTCAGAGACCTCAGCCAAAGGGTCTTTCCAGAGGCTGTTGCCTCCAGAAAATGCCAAGGAAAGGGGAGTAAATCTTGCACTTACCATGTAACAGTCTAAGGAAAGCAGTCTAAGGTCTCATGCTCCATCTCCTCCACAGTCAAGTTCCACTGCCCAGCCCCTCTCACAGGAAGTGACATGAAATATAAAGGCAGTTCTTTATGTCACTTCCTATATCTCTCATGCTCCAATGGTGGCTTTAAACTTGGCTTTGGATGCTCCAGGAGGTCATTTAGCTTTTTCAGATTTGTCACTTGGTAGCACATGTGGGTCATAGACATTCCTCCCCCACACTTAATCCATAGGTAGGGGTGTATACATTCCTTGTTGGTAAAATTCTAAAGACTAAGCAAGGTGGAGTAAATCTAAAATTCACAGTGCTGACAGCCTTAATCCCTATATTACCATGGGCAAGTGGGAAAAAAGAAACAATTAGTCACAGATCTCACAGATGTATAGTTGGAAAGGACCTCAGGAAGAATATAGTCCAACCAATAGTTTTCAATTGAAAAAAAATGAGGGGATGTCCTTCAATTGGGGAATGGATGAACAAACTGTGGTATATGTTGGTGATGGAATACTATTGTGCTCAAAGGAATAATGAACTGGAGGGATTCCATGTGAACTGGAAAGACCTCTAGGTACTGATGCAGAGTGAAAGAAGCAGAACCAGGAGAACATTGTATGCAGAGACAGATACACTGTGGTACAATCGAAGGTGATGGACTTCTCCATTAGTGTCAATGCAATGTCCCTGAACAATCTGCAGGGACCTAGGAGAAAAAACACCATCCACAAGCAGAGGACAAATTGTGGGAGTAAAAACACTGAGGAAAAGCAACTGTTGGACTACAGGGGTTAAGGGGACATGACTGAGGAGAGACGCTAAATGAACACCCTAATGCAAAGACCAACAACATGGAAATGGGTTCGAATCAAGGACACATGTGATACCCAGTGGAATCACATGTCAGCTATGGGAGGGGTGGCAGGAGGGGGGAGGAAAAGAAAATGATCTTTATTTCCAAGGAATAATGTTTGAAAATGAACAAATAAAATAATGTTTAAAAGTAAAAAAAAATAGGTCCAAGGAGGTTAAGTAACTCAAGTTTACAGTTTATGAAGTCAATAAGAGTAGTCCAATGGTTCAGTAGGTAGAGAGCATAGACCCTTGAGTCAGAAAGACCTGACATCAACTTCTGGGTAAACATGGCTGCAGTTTAGATGCAGGAATATACCTCTTCTTATCACCTACCAATACAGACTACCTCAAAAGGCCAAAAAACTGAATCCATTTGAATGAAAGGATTCCAAGGTAGGTGCAATGTTGAAGGTATGTGGGATTTGGGCTTTTCCACACTATTAGGGGTGAAATAGCTCCCACCAAAACACAAGCTGATCAACCCTCCCTAACCCCACCTACAGAGCCAGTGCGCTAGACACAGAGCCAGTGCATGCTTGAATCAGTAAGCAAGTGAAAGGCACCTCTAGGTTCTTGGGAGTTGACTAAGACCACAAAAGACCTGCCCCTAAGAGCACAGACCTTGGGTGTGGAGATAGCTCAGAGAAGGGCTACAAACAGGAGAAACTGCAGAGACTGGAGAGGTGGCCTCAGGCAAAAACCATGTTCCTTAGCTCCATACACAGAGAACATGCCCTCCTAACTCAGACTCCTGACTGGAAAGGGAAGGAAAACCAGCTTAGCAAATGCAAACAATGCCCAGAAAATACAACTTCCAACCACCAAGAAATCAAGAAGAAGACTTTGACCCTGGACAAACTTTATGCAGGAAAAAATCTAGACTACAGAGGAAACATCAGAGGACAACAAACAATTAAATGCATTAAAACCTTCCAAAAAAAAAACAAAAACAAAAACAAAAATGGAAATTGACCACAAATTATTGAAGAATTTAAATCTGATATTTTGAGAAAAATGGAGGAGTTTTGGTAAGAAAAGTTGGGAATAGTTAAAAAATATTCAAAAAGAAAATAACATTTTAAAAGACAGGAACTCCCAGTCGGAGAAAGAAGCCCAGAAATCAAATGAAATGATCAATAAATTGGAGAACACAAACAGCTGGAAGCCATGAAAACCAGGATAGACCAAGCCTAAAAGGAAAATCAAGATTATAGTAGAAAACCAGTCTTTAAAGATCAGAATTAGACAATTGGAAGCCAATGATCTTACAAAACAGCAAGAATTAATAAAGCAAAGTAAAAAAAAAACACCGATAAACTAGAAGGAAACATGAAATATCTAACTGAGAAGATAACTGATCATGAAAATTGGTCTAGAAGAGAAAATTTGAGAATCATTAGTCTGCCTGAAAACCCAGAAATAAATAGGAATATTGACATCATACTAAAAGAAATTATCCAAGAAAACTGCTATAATATTCTTGAACAAGAGGGCAAAATAGACATTGATAGAGTTCATAGAATACCCTCTACACTAAATCCTCAAAAGACAACCCCCAGGAATGTAATTGCCAAATTCAAGAGCTTCCAATCTAAGGAGAAAATTTTACAAGAAGCCATAAAGAGACAATTCAGATATCAAAGAGCACCAATCAGAACTACACAAGGTCTGGAAGCTTCCACACTAAATGACCACAAGGCTTGGAATATGATATTCAGAAAGGCAGGAGAATTGGGTCTTCAACCAAGGATCACCTATCCCTCAAAACTGTCTATGTACTTCCAGGGGAAAATATGAACATTCAACAAAATAGAAGATTTCCAAGTATTTGTAAAGAAAAGACCAGACTAAGTGGAAAGTTTGATATCCAAAAATAAAAATCTGGAGAAACATAAAAAGGTAAATGATAAGGAGAAGGGAAAGAAAAAATTGTTTTTATTTAAATTTTCTTCTTTAAAGGCTTCAATAAGATCAAATTGCTTATATTAATATATGGGAAAATGTTATTTGTAACTCTAAAAATTATATTTGCCGTATAGTATAGTATAGTATAGTATAGTATAGTATAGTATAGTATAGTATAGTAATTAGTAGTAATCTCTTGATAACCGAGGATGACAATTGTCTTTGTACATTTTCATCTATGGTGTATAGACTAGTGTGCACAAAGACACTTGTGCGTGAAGGAGATTTAAGTGGAAAAGTCAGTGCACAGAGATAGTCCCACTCTCTCGGCATTGGAAGCCTGGGTCCAGTGGCATGAAAAATCATTACACCTGGAGACTTCCTCAGCTGCATTGGATGGCCATGTTGTCCTTTGTGCTCCAACACACCCTAAGCACTCCACAATGCTTTGCTGCGTTGCCATCTCAGCCATTGAACCTTCTTATTGATTTCTTCTGTCTGTTTAGCCAAAGCAGTCTTCATATGCTGGGTGAGCAAAGCCCTGGTTCACCAGGGGTCGATGACCCACTGGCTACCCTCACAAGGTTTAGCCAACCTGTCAAAGCCGTTGCTTCAGTATATATATATATATATATATATATATATATATATATATATATATATATATATATATATATATATATATATATATATATATATATATACACACTATAGCAAAGGGAGCCGATGAATTAAAATGGAAGAACCAAAGAAAGGTTTTCTCACTTTTCACTGGAGAGGCCCAATTTCATCTTTTAAATAGACTCAGAACAAGAAATAGTTTCCTGGTCTAGTCTCATTTGGTGTCCAAAAGGGCTCTACACCTATGTGCTTACAAGGTCAGACCTGTCTTTTTCTAAGGATCTCCAGGGGATGACATATTTACAATTTCTTACTAGTTTATTAGAATAATCATTAATAGGTAGATATTGGGATAATAAGTGGTCTAAGATGATATGCAAAAAAAAAAAAAGAAAGAAAAATGGCAGAGGGGATTAGAAGATGGCACCAAGAGAAACCTGAAGGAATAAGATAAATAGGGCAATCTATATCTTACAATGAGGCACATGAGAAGGGGTGGGGAAGAATACTGTTAGAAGAAGGAGAGGAAGAGAGGGCTAATACATAATACTTAAACCTTACTCTCAGTGGAATCAATCCTGAGAGGGAAGAGCAACTAGATTCCTTGGGGTATCAAATTCTATCTTACCCTACAGGGAAAGTGAGAAGGGCAAAACTAAGGGAAGGAGTGGGATGGGTAGTACAAAAAGGGAGGGAAAGAGAGGGAGGAAGGAATTTAATAGACCCTAAAAAATTAATAAGAAGGGAACAAAAATGGAGGGGCCAGAAAGGGAAGTAAAATAAGGATGGGGATTAGGGGAACTGATTAAAAGCAAACCACTGGCTTAAAAAGAAATAGCAAAAGAAGAAAGGGCAGAACTAGGAGAAGATATCAAAGTGTTGGAAAATATAGAGATGGTGATCCTGACGCTGAATGTGAATGGGATGAATGCATTTATAAAACAAAAGCAAATAGTAGAGTGGATTAGAAACCAAAAACCTACCATGTTGTCTACAAGAAACACACATGAGGCAGGTAGACACACACAGGATGAGGGTCAAAGGGTGGAGCAAAATATATTGGACTTCAAATGAGAAAAAGATGGCAGGAGTTACAATCATGATATCTGACAAAGCCAAAGTATAAATAGATCTGATTAAAAGAGATAGGGAAAGTAATTACATCCTGATAAAAGGCAGTATAGACAATGAGGAAATGTCAGTACTCAACATATATGCACCAAATGGCATAGCATCCAGATTTCTAAAGGAGAAACTAGTGGAGTTGAAGGAGAAAATAGATAGTAAAACTATACTAGTGAGAGACCTGTACCTTCCTCTATCAGATCTAGATAAATCAAATAAAAAAATAAATAAGAAAGAAGTAAGAGATGTGAATGAAATCTTAGAAAAATTAGAGTTAATGAAATGTGGAGAAAAATAAATAGGGACAAAAAGGAATACACCTTCTTTTCAGCAGCACATGGTACATTCACAAAGATTGACCATATACTAGGGCATAAAAACATGGCAAACAAGTACAAATAATCAGAAATAATAAATGTAACCTTTTCAGATCATAATGCAATAAAAATAATAATTAGTAAGGGTACATGGAGAGTTAAATCAAATATTAATATGGAAATAGGTATTGTTCAATGACACATGTAAAACCCAGTGGAATTGAATGTAAGCTACAAGAGGGGATTTGTGGGAGGGGAGGGAAAGAACATGAATCTTGTAACCATGGAAAAATATTCTAAATTAACAAATCAAATAAAATTAAAAGAAAAAATTAAAAACCTGACATCAACCTAGCCTTAGATACTAGCTACTCTTGCTCTTGGGTAAGTCCCCAAACTGTTCCTGTCTCGACTTCTCCTCTGTAAAAATGTGAATAACAATAGTACCTACCTCCCAGGATTATGAAGATAAAGTGAGATAACAATTATTTCTTTTTTCATTTTCTAAGAGGACCAATGACATCCTGGGGTGATGTTTTGACTTTCATGTGAATTGGTTAGATATACTAGGTCACATGTAATTATATCTAATTTCTATTTCTCACATATAATGAATTGCCTATTTATCACATATATTTATTTCATATATTACATGAAATTATAATTATATAAGAGAGTATACTTCATATATTACATGCATATAATTATATATGATAAGTTTAGATCATGCCCACACATATATGTAATATATTATTTAATGACAAGGCCAGTACTTGAATCCAGAGAAGCCATTGATTATGAAGGATGGCACATTGGGAAGGGGAGGCAGTATAAAACTAAATTCAAGGCAGGCCAACCTACAATAACTCCATTCTACAAAACCGCATGAAGATAAATGATAATTAAATCAGCTCCTGTCATCGGGCATGAGGCCTGGCAATAGGAAAAATTGCATCAGTCCCATTTTAGTTTTGTTCTGGGGAGTCCAACGCTTAAGACTTGTGTGTGTACAGCTATAGGCCTGGGGGTGAGGTGTAACTCTGAGGGGCTGATCTGTAGCAGGTTAAGATCTTCAGACTGAGGCTGTCACTGATGGCTGTTGGCTCCATCAGGGAGCCTGGAGGAATCTGGGCATGGACCTCTGGCACGTTTACTTAGGTGCCTGGGCCCTTACAACTAGAGTGGAATAGAAAAGATGGTTTGATATCATTGATTTTTTTTAACCTTCTTTTTCAGTATCAACTGAGAGAAAAATATTTGTTGATTTCAGGGTTTTCGTATCTTTGGTCCAAAGTCTTTTTTTTTTTTGCCTGTTTCCCATCTATCCGTGAAGCTATCTAGAAGTTACCTATGCACCATTAACTCTGGATGTGTCTCCGTGTCAGCGGAACCTGGCGACAAGTAGGTCGGAAGGAAGGAGTTGTTTTAAATAGCATCTCTTTGGGTAAACTCATCCCAGGGCTCAGCACCAGCACCATCTCCTCCAGAGGCCACAAAATTGGCCTGTCCCATTCCTTCAGATACTAGCAATTGCTTCCTTCCAGATTGCCTTGGATTCACTTTGTTGCTGTTCCTCTCAATAGGATATTCACTTTTTGAAGACGGGCTGAGTAGTCATTTTTATCTTTGTATCCCTATCACCTGGCATAGAGCCTGCCCCATCATAGGTATTTAATAAATGTTTATTGATGCTTTATTGACATAAATGATTTCTAGAGGTTCATTCATTTTTCAGTTGGTTATATGGGATTCTTTTCCTTTTTAAATTTGTTTATTTATTTACTATATAAAATAACTAGGCAACTCTCTTCCTCCCTTCTGGGGTCCATGAACTTCATACTCACATATATATGTACATATACATATATATAATTTGTGTATATGTATGTTCATATATGAATATACAAAAGGTTATTTGTGTATATTACCACACAACACACAAAATAAAGAACTGTTTTTCCTCCACAAAATTGATGGCTTACCTTCTGGTTTTCTTCACTTAAACAATTCTTAAATGATTATTTGTAATAATAATAAATTTGGGATTATAATTATGTTGTTGATTTCCAATTTGCCACAGGAAGAAGGAATTAAAATAGGATACAGCATATTATGAAGAATCAGAGGATTTAGAAATGTTGGACATTTTCTATATTATCTAGTCCATTTTACACCTGAGTGAACTGAGGACCAAAGAAGTTAAATGACTTATCTAAGGTTACCCAGGTAGGAAGTTGTGGATCTGGAATTTGAACCCAGATTCACTGCCTCCTAATTCATTTCTCTGCTAGTATCCCAGATGTTATTTAGTTAGAGGACCCTGATGGAGTGCTATCTGAGATAGTCTTCCTTTGTGAAAGGAAATAACACTGGAGTTGGAGGCAAAGGCCCCGGGTTCAAAATTCTGCACAGATCACTATCTATCTGCCATAGTTTCTTCATTGTACATGTAAATTCATTTGTAATTTGTAAATGTAATTTGTAAACGTAAATTTGTAAATGTAAATTCATTGTAAAATGTAAATAATTGTATCTGCTTTTACCTCTTCAATAGGATTATTTTGAGGGAAAATACTTTAAAATATGATTGAAATGTGACATAATTATATAGGAAATTTTATATGAGAAGGAATGTGGTAGAAAAGAGAAAGTTTGGGTTTTTTTTTTTTTTAACTATCCTTCTGGCAGAGGATTAGTACCAAGGAAGAGAGGAAAACAAGTCTTTTAATGTCTTTCTTTATGATCATGGGTTATGACACTGCAACAAATTTCACTCTTCTCATTTTTGTTTGTTTGTTTTTAATATATGAAGAAGAAAGTTAGATTATTTCCTCCAGGCTGTGAAACGGCTTCCATTCGTTCAATACCGACAACTTTAATCTAGATAGAATTCCCTAGATTTCTCTCTCTACAAGGCCTTCTCCCCTGGTTAGCTCTTATTTCTCCCAATTTGCCTTTATCGACTCTCCATCTTTTATTAGGACATTCTGCCCAGTTTATAGCATTCCCAGCCTTTAACTAGGCCCATCTCATGCCGAGGGATCTCCAGTCTGTGAGATCTTTCAAGAGATCTGCCATAAGGGAGTGAATATTTACGCTGCCAGTGACTCCCCTGCTCCAGGAACTGTGGCCGACTAAGAAAACAGAATGAAAATGAGAAAGTCATCGTAGAATGGGAAGGTCCTTATGAGACATTAAGTGAGATTAAATGAGAAGACCTTTACTGTCATTGCTGTGTGTACTGACATCAAGGAAGTACAAATCCAGGGACCCCGCAACGCTCAGGCGGCTATTGGGTTACTGGATGGGACCTATTGAATTACTCCAGCCTCAGTACTCATTCTTTCAAGCTCAACAATTCCTCTGAATGTTTCCAGGCTTCTGAGTTCAACCTAGTATTATTTAGAGTATGTCTGCTCCAGGAAATGCGAGTGTGTAATTTCCTTCTGAGAACTCCTTTACCTTGCAAGATATTAATAAAAAACAGAAAGATGAGAGAAGGGGAGGTTTAAGAAGGAAAGGAAGAGATGGGCATTTCCAAACCAAAATGCAGGTCCACAACATGCTTGTGGCCCAGCTTCATAAGGCAAACTGAACTGAGGTCGACATTTAGAATACCTGACTCTGGGATTCCGCTGTACTTCACATTGCTTATTTGACCTTCGGCAATTCCCTAGACCTCAGTTTCCTCCTCTGCTAAATGAAGAGGTTAGATAATAAGTTCCCTTCTCACTCTAAATCAATGATCCTAGATGAAATAAAGGTCCTTTTAATATTTTAAAGTTTGATGGCTCCTCCTTCAAAGCCATTTGTTTTATATATATAAATATATAGATAAATTATACATATAATTTATCTATATTTTTATTTATATTTATATATTTAATAGTATATATTATATTTATTTATTATATATTATATATAAATACATTTATATAATATATATTTATGTATGTTATATAAAATATATTTATATATTTTATATATTTATATAATTTATATCATTTTACTTATATATAATATATTATATATATATATATATAATGGAATTCCTATTTTGTATTAATGGAACAAGAGAGTCACTGAATTCCCCTGCCATTTGTATTCCTGGTTACCAGGTCTGTTTGTGATGCCTATTCTAGCCTGGTAGAACCCACCCAGCTTTGTACTTTACAGGCCTAATGTCCAAAATCTCAGCCTCATCTCCATGCCACAGTGTTGATGAGACAGCATTACAAGAAGGCAACAGAAGATGAAGGGAGATCCTTAGTACCTAAAAGCAAGTAGGGCCTTGGCCTTGGTCCCTGGATTTTCATATTTTCCTTTAAATGTATCTCCCAAAGGTCTTAGGTTTAGCTCTGACATCTGGTACACTGCCATCTCCCAGACAATACATTTTTTAGCTTATTTCTGGACTGCCAGGCCAAAGAGAGGCTAACTTTTGTTCCTTAAGATTGTTCCCAGAACTCCTGGCCTCCCTGTAGAGTCGGGTACAAATCTCAGCAGGATGAAGCCGGCTCACTTTCCTTCTGAGGCTGATCCATTGAGATGAATATAGTTTCTCAGCATGGAGTCTTAGATGTATAACCAAAGACTTCCATAATTGAAGCCCTATCTGCTGGAACTGGACATACTTCTAAGATTGCAGGCCTTTCAGTGCAGACAGGACAATTTATCCCCATAGATGGAGAACTCTTTCCAGTGCCCTGAACAGAACATGACATTTTACAATAGATGGGAGCATTATTTTATATGTAAGATTTATCTGAGCTGTGAGTGACTCAGAAGTTCGTAGACCTAGTGAACTTTTAATTGTACTGGTTATTTTTAGCATGAATAGCCTTACACAGTCAAAGGATGGAGAATTGGAAGAGATACTGGAGAGTGTCTAGTCCAGCCCCTTCATTTTACATAGACTGGAGCCCAGGATCAGAAGGGGAAAGCTCAAGATCACACAATTAGCAGATTCCAACTATGATTCAAACATGGTAGAATGGAAAAAGTACAGATTGAAGCCAGACGATCTGGTTCTGATGTTTACTACCTTTGTGATATCGGTAGGTCATTTTTACCCCTGTACATTTCAGGTATCTCAGCTGTAACATGATGGAGGAGAGGGGAGAACTACATCTCCACAGAGGTCTTTTCCAACTTCTTATCTGATTTTTTTATTCATATGACTCCCATAGTATTTCAGATTTTGAAGAGGTCTCAGAGGATGCAAGGATCTAGTTTAACTGCCTCATTTTGTAGATGATGAAACATCTCCAGAAACAGGTTAGATAATCTGTCAGACTCATAGAAATAAGTTGAAGAGTTAAAATTCAAATTAAGGTCATGAAAGGGACCAGTCTTACCTTCCCTTTTTTTTTCCAGATGAAAAAACTGAGACCCAGAGAGACATAAACTGAGACCTAACTCACTCAATACAGTTGGGAAAGCATCAGAGGTGGGACTTGAACCCAGGCCTAGTCAAGTATATCAGCTTTGTGATAGGTCAAATGTATCTCTATTAAAACATGCCTGGGTAATAATTCCTTTTATTATATCCAGCTAATATGAAGTTTGCATTTCATAATTTCACAGTAGAATTTGTTTTCCAATTATATGTGTGTATGTTCAATCTTCTTCAATAAATTTTGGTAAACATCCACATTACAAATCACCAGTAAATAATTTTCTCCCCCATCCAATTAATCCTTCACACAGTTGCCAAAATAATGTTCATAAAGAACCAACATGAACATGGTCCTTCTCTGCTCAAATTCTTTCAATGCCTCCATTTTGCCTTGGGGATGAAATACAAGCTCATCAGCCTGGCACCGGTACCTCCATAGCAATCTGACTCCAATGTAGCTTTCCAAACTTCTTTCACATTAAACTCCCTCAATATCCTTTTGTCTTCACTAAGTCTTCAATCAAAAAGTCTCTGATCTATCTCCTGAATTCAACATAGGCAGCATGGTTTAGTGGGTAAAGCTTTGGACTTAAGAGTCAGGAGGTTCTGGATTTTCGGATCTGAGGAGCCTGGGAACATGCCATTTCCTATCTCCATGCATTCACATAAGTAGTTGTCCATCTCTGATGTAGACTGTCCACAAAGTCTGCATAATCTTTTATGGCGCATCTTAGAATCTCTGTTTTCCTTTAAGGCTCATATCAGTCGCCATCTTTGCTGTGACACATTCTCTGATCTCCACAATAGCTAGTGATCTCTTTCCACAAATTACTCTGTATTTGTCTGGCTGTGTACATATGGAATCCCCTCTATAAAAATATATGCTTCTTGATGGCAAGGACTCATTTCTGGTTTTGTGTCTATAGTTCTTAGCACATTACTTTGAGTAGAGTAAGCAGATCATGAATGTTTGTTAAACTATACTGTATTCCTTTAGATTCTCTGATCGTGACTACTTTTTTAAAGTTTATTTTTGAATGAATGATTGGATTTGGAGAAGGGATGGATGAATAGGTACCTAGGTGATTGAGCGGATAGACTGGAGTAATCAGAGTTAGGAAGGTGACTTCAATTCCTGTCTTAGACACTTGGCAAAGGAAGCTAAGTGGCACAATGGATAGAGTTCTAGGCTTAAAGTCAGGAAAGTCTCAGTCACTTAGTACTGTGTTATGGTAGGCAAGTCACTTAAGCTCTGTCTCGGTTTCCTTAACTGTAATATAGGGATAATAATAGCAGTTACACATAAGAGTTGTTGTAGGAATCAAATGTGATTACATCTATTAAGTCATTTATTAACCAGAAAATGCTATGTAAATGTTAGCTATCATTATCCTTTGCTTGGCACATAGTCAGTGCTTAGGAAATGCTTACTGACCAACTGACTGCTATTTTGAGAAGTTGCATTGTCTCCTAAGATTAGCATAGTAAATCCTCTGTAGTCTAGTGTATTTCCACTAACTGGTGTTGTTTCTGTGCAAAGATAGTAGATACTCATAATCATGACCCACCCCAAAAAACAGTACAAGATTCTGAAGGACCCCAAATACACCATTGGAGCAGCAAACTGATTTGCCATTATGTGATGAGAGTCATTACATTTGCTGGCCATCTGTGCACCACGCCATCTCCACTTTGGCCATCAACCTCATCTCCCCATTCCTTCAAGGACTTTTAACTCTTCCTCTGGGGCACAGGGCTACAATAGGGGGGTTTTTATTTCATATTGACCAGAATTAGTCCTCTATTCACTTCCTTGCTATCTTTATGGCATTAACTCCTTCAAATATCATCCACTTTCAGTATCCTGCAATGAACAATGTGATCTTCTTCCTTTTAAATGTATATTCCTTGAGGTCCACAATTTCCTTGCTTGTTTGTACTGATATCTTTAGTACTTAGCATAGCACCTGATAAGATTTAACAAATTCTCTTTCTCTCTCTCCCTCTCTTCCTCTCCCCCCACCTCTCTCTCTCTCTGTCACACACACACACACACACATATATACACATTTATATCCATTTCTATCTTTATTTGTTTATTTTGAGATATAGATATATATATATATATCCCATCTCCATCGTCTTTATCTCTCTACATTTTCTATATCCATCTCTATATGTGTATATAAACAATACACAGATATATACATTATCTATATCCATCTCTCATCCTTATCTAGCCATTTGTCTTGTTTGTTTATTTATTTGTATATGTATATAAATACATGTATACATTATCCATATCTATCTTGATTCTACCTACCTTCTAACCTACCTACCTACCTACCTACCTATCTATCTGTCTGTCTGTCTATCTATCTATCTATCTATCTATCTCATAATATCCACAATTTCACACAAATATATATAGGGGGGAAGTAAAGTATTGATCCTTCCATGATTTTTTAATTAACATGCTCTTCATTTCTTATGACACAGTAGCATTATATTACAATAATATGTTATAACTCACTTAGCCATTCTCCAGTTGATAGGCATCCTGTCAATTCCCACTTCTCTGCTGCCACAAAGAGAGTTACTATAAATATTTTAGAACAAATAGTCTCTTTTCCTTTTTTCTTGATTAGCCTCAGAAATAAATCTAATAGTGGGATTTCTGGGTCAAAAGGTATAGACAATTTTATAACTCTTTGGGCATAATTCCAGATTGCTCTCCAAAATGGTTGCATCAGTTCACAGTTGTACCAATAGTGTATTAGCATCCCCATTTTTTCATATCCCCTCCAGAATCTGTCAGAACCAAGAGAATATTATATAAAGCAACAGATATACTGTTTGAAGAATGACTTGTATATGTTCCCTTCCAGAGGAAGAACTGATAATAGAAACAAGCAAGACAAGTGTTATATATTCATGTGTCTTTTTGTCACATGATGCTTTCTCTAGTGCAAAGAGGAGAGGGGAAAGGGAGATGCCTAAGAATTTTAATTTAACAAATTAATTGGTTAAAAAAAAAGAAATATTAGCATAGAACCAAAGTGGATGCCTATAGTTTGAAGAATGATTGATCAGGCTGATTATGTTATATGAATATAAGGCAATATTATTTTGATCAGCATATTGTCAGTTAGAAGAATTCAGAAAAAAAATTGTAAAGACTCATAACCTGATGATAAATGCAGTTAGAATCCGTAAAACTTTATCCATTATAACTAATAATATCAGTGAGGAAAAAACAGGGACCCAAGTTCTTTATTTGCGATGATGTCTTCATAGAGGAGAAAGACTAAAGAAATACTTAGCTTTCCTTTCCTTGAGGATATGGTGAGCATATGAATTTGGATGCAGAATAGCATTTAGGCTATAAAAGTATGGTTGCTTTGATGACTGATTTTACTTAAGTTTTAAAAATTGATTACATAATAATGGCCATTGAGTGGATGAGAATATTTCTGGAAATGAGAGCATAAAAAACAAAAGAACTTCAGTAAAACTGATGTTTTAAAAATCAGGAATTTCTTTCTGTCTCATTAAAGGCTACATTATGTTCCATGTGGTTTGGGGGTATAAGTTTGTACATGTCTCTATGTGTGTCAGTTTACTTTATTCTAATTATTTTAAAATCATTATTATGACTTTATTCTAACTGTGCTAATATTATCGTCATATTATAATTATTTTAATTAGGTTAAAATCTTCTATCAAGGATGTGGAATTAGGGAGAAAGGTAGCTTTAAAAAAGTTTCCTCTACTTCAGGGTTTCCTTTTATTCTAAATATTCCCAGGCTTAATTTGGACCATTAGTCATCTGTATTTCCCTGCGTTGCACTATGACAGATAGGTGTATGGAGGAGTGAGCTTGTCATAAAGGAGACAGAAAACCTGGAGTGTCAGAGAGGACATTTCTGCAGGGATTCTCAGAAGTGCAGCTATTCAAGCATTTTTAAAATATCACATATATATATATGTGTGTGTGTGTGTGTGTGTGTGTGTGTGTGTGTGTGTATGAGGTCTAGATGTATATGCATATATACAGATATGGCATATTTGGATATATGCACATAAATACATATAGATCTACTTTATGTGTACTTATTGACTATATAGATATATGCTTAGGCCTGCTCAGTGTCTATATAGCTCATGCACTTATAACAGATCTTAAACCATTAGACATCTCCAAGGTCATCTAGTCCTACTTTTTCATTTTACCAATGGGGGATGTAAGACCAAAAGAAGTTAAGGGACTTTCCCAAGGTCACACAGGTAGTATTGTGAGACATATTTCTAAACTCTAATCTCAATTTACTTAATGGGACCATTGGATTAAAAAAATCTGGAGCTAGAATGGCCTTAGTAATTGCTTCATTGACCCCCTTCATTTTATAAAGGAGGAAGCAGGCTCAGAGAAAGGGAAGTGACTTATTCACTATCAAAGTGTTGGAAAGTAGCTGAGTCAGGATTCAAACACAGGTCATTTCACTCCAAACCTAGTGTTCTTTCCCTTGCATGATTCTGGAGAGATAAAGAGATAGGCCAAGTAGATAAACATCTTCATATAAGGCATGGCATCAGAAAAGAGAAAGAAAATCCCCAGAAGATATGGGTATCTGGATAGAGGAGCTTTCCTATTATTTTAGGAAATATCAAGAAAGATGATGAGGAAAGCCACCAAGCAAGGGGTGAAGTTGTAAAGGAAATCAAGGCATATACTGATATTCTAGTGGATCAAGGGATCTCATGATGGAAGGAAAAACTCTACCTAGGGATGAAGAAAATTTGTTGACTATTTCTTTTTAGAAAGGACAAGTTTTGTGTTTTTGAGAAATAAAGATGGATTAAGGAAAGAAATAAGGGAAAAGACCAGCCTCAGTCTCTGGAAGTTCTTCAACTTCTACACTTGACAAAGACTGAATAGGCAAGAGTTTCCTAAAGTTTACCAGAGAAAAATCTTATAGTTTAACATGTCAGCTATTTGTCAACCAACATCCTCTAAAGAGGGTGGGAATAGAGATTTATTTATACCAAGTAAAGATCTCAAAGAGATCATAGAAGTCACATTAATTCACATTTTCAATAAGCTTTGAGGTCACATATTGGATTATATTAGAATTAAAATAGATTCAGGGTTAATTTTGGGATTTTGTGGTTAATGACAGAGTGAAGATCCTGTCTGAGTAATAATACAATGCCTGACTTCCAATCAGGAAGATCTGAATTTGAATCTATATAAGATTACTTGATTCAGTCCTTTATAAGACGTGACTATGAGCAAGTCACTAGGAATCTTTCAGCTTCAGTTTCCTCATCTGTATAAGGGGGCTATTAATAGCATCTCCCTCACAGAGCATGTTTTAAAGATCAAATAAGATAATATTTTCAAAGTGATATTAAATGATTATTATTATATATGTGGAAACTGAGAATAAGTGAAGTGAAATTATTTACCAGAGTTAATCAATAATCAATCATTTCTTAAATGTTTAATATGTGCCAGACACTGTGCTACACAATTAGAATACAAAGGAAATACTGAAGCAGCCCCTACGCTTAAGAAACCTACAATGTAGAAGGGTGCATGGCGATGTCGATATATGCATAGATAGTCATATATAGAATGAAACAAGAAATGGGGTAGGGGAGGCATACATATATCTCTTCAATTATAATTAAAGGAAGAGGCTGGGTTTTTTTTTCTCTTTACTTCTTAAGGGATCAAAATGGTATTTAATGCCTATTAAAATAAATTCTTACTGATTAATTGATTTATTGATTGGCAACACTACATTTCAGTTGGAGACAATGCACTGCACTCTAGTTGGACAGAATCAGGACAAACTTCATACATTATGGGTTCCTTGAATTAAGCCTTGAAGGAACTGGCAAATCTAAGAGATGGACAGAGGAATTTCCAGTATAGAGAGAGCCAGTATAAAGGAATAAGTATGGGTTGGACAAGTTACAAGTGACATAAGTAGGATTGAAGCCAAATCATCCAGCTCTAGATATAGCACTCCAGCTACTGCTCCTTGTTGTTTCCAGGACATTTTGTTTACCTCATTTCACTCACTTAACAAAAATTTATTGAGGTTCTACTGTATGTGTGCTGCTATGGTAGACACTGGAGAAAAACAGGGTAGATCTTCACAAGCAGAACAATTGCCCTCCTTTGATGTAACTTAGTGGAAATCATAGTACACTATGAAATTCGGGGGGGGAATTGCAAATAAATTGCTCTTGGAAGACTTGAAAAGAGAGAAATCACATTTTCTATAGAAAAAACAGAAAAGGCATCATGGGGTCCAAGAAAAGAAGGACCTGGAGATGTGGAAAACACTTAGAAATCTCTTTTTCATAAAGGAAAGAGATAAATGCACTAATAATTTGTGGAGATAAAAGAAACAACTAAATCCTTATGGAAGATGAAAGGAAATGAGACACTTAGATCACAGTTTTTTCTAGAATTAAGAAGAACTTCAGAAACGATAGATTTAAAACTCTACTGGAAGAATAGCATATCCAACAAGTTTTCATTCAAGATCTGCTACAAGAACCTCTAGTGAGGCATGGCTCTACAACACAACAATGCCACCCATTCCATTTTTGTGGTCATTGTTATCATGATCGAATTCATAACCCATTTGGGGTTTTCTTTTCCAAGTAATTTTAATCTGAGCCCAATAGGGTAAGTGACTTGCCCAGAGTCACACAGTTAAGTGTCTGAGGTCAAATTTGACCATGGGTCTGTTAAGGGTAAATTTTAGGGGTGAGACTGAATATATTATTTATTGGTTATCAGGGATTTATATTCTAAATCCTGATGAAATACTCAAGTCAGAATTGAATTTTATGGTGGTTTATTTATAATAGAAGGAAGAAAATAAGAATGAAGGAGAGAGAGAGAAAGGGGAAGATCTCTGCTCCAACCTGGTCTGAGTGAGGGTGAGTTCAAAGGCCTCAGCCAAGGAGCCATTGCATAAGATTAAATATAGCTTGGATTCCAGCCACAAGGCCTCCTCCAAAATGAGGGGCCTCCTTGGAGGCTGGTGCCTTCAGAAAGTTCAAGAGAAAGGGGAGTCATCCTTATCACTCACTGCATGATTATTCAGGAAAGCAGGCTGAGGACCCATGCTCCACTAAGTCAAGTTCCCCACCAAAGTCCGCAAAAGTTCCTTTCACAGGAAGTGATGTGAAATATAAAGGCAGTTCTTTACATCACTTCTTGTGTCTCACATATACCAATGGTGGCTTAAACTTGGCTTAGGATAGCCCAGGGGGTCAGTAAGTTGTTTCTGATTTGTCAGTTGCTAGCACACGAGGGTCACAGACCATCCTCCCCCAAACTTAATCCTTAAGTGGGGGTGTATATATTCCTGGTTGCTAGAGTTTTAAAGACTAGACAGGGTGGAGTAAATCTAAAATTCACAATCCCCCCTGATGATGATTGGGAGACTAGTTTCCCCACCTCTAAATCTTCTAACTACAGGTGCATACAAAATTTTACCTTCTAAGAGAAAACTACAATAGTCAGGGTGTAGAGGTATACCCCTGGGGTTTGGGATGGATACCTTTTGCAAGAATGCAAGACTCTGAAACTTAAATCAACTGTTACTTAACAAGGTTGCTCTACCAGGTAGCTCATTTATGAAAATGGGGGGAAAAATAGCACTTACCTCCCAGTGATTTTGAGGATCAAATAAGATGATATTTATAAAATTCTCAGAATAGTGCCTGACACAAACATGATGCATGGTTCCTTCTTCTTCTTCTTGGACCCTTTGCTTCTCTTGATGCAAATTAAATTTAAATTCACTTTTAAGAAGACATAACACCCAGTTTGTTAGATTCCCCAACATACCCCAATAGGTGCTACAGTTTAGCTCCAGCTGCCATATCTTATTCTCTTGAAGTTCATTAAACATTCATTCATTTGAAGGCAACTAGATGGCTCAATGGATAGAGTTCTGGGTCTGAAGTCAGAAAGACCTAAGTTCAAATTTGACCTGGGACACTTACTAGCAATGTGACCATGAGCAAGTCACTTAACCTCTTTTTGCCTTAATCAATGGGATGAGGAAATGGCAAATCATTCTAGTATTTTTGCCAAGAAAACCCCCTGGGCAGTATGGGAAGAATAATGAAGAGTTGGATACTACTGAAGAGTTGGACACTATGACCACACCAACATTAGTTCAACAAGTGCCTACACTATGTCAGATAAAGTGAATAGCACTGTACATACAAATACTAGAATGAAATTATCCTGATACTCAAAGAGCTTTTATTCTATTGGGGGAAACAACATGTGTACAAATGGATAGATATAAATAAAATAGAACTGCATTTAGCACATTCCCTGACACATAGTAGACACTTAATAATGCTTATTGATTTAATTTGAAAATATGTACAAAGAATTTCATCGAAGGATATGCAAATGAGAATAACAAAGGCCTTGTGTAGGAGGAGGCAATAGAAGTGAGCTTTGAAATATTAGTGAATCTGAAAATCTTGTCTAGAAACCAAGTAGAAAACTTTACATTTATCCATTTAAAATTTTCATCTTTTGAAATTTGAATGAACATTATAACTTGTACAGATGTTTCTGAATCCTGTCTCAATCGTTCAACATATCAGCTGTTCCTTTATGCTTTGTGTCATCTACAAGTTTGATAAATATTCCAGTACAGGGCAGCTAGGTAGTGCAGTAGATAGAATACCAGACTTGGCGTCATCTTGAGTTCAAATCTGGGAGTTGTTTTCTTTTTTCTTTTTTCCCATTTGTATCTCTAGTACTTAGAAAAGATTTTAATACATAGTAAATGACTACTAACTGCCTTTTGATTCATATAAGTTATTGATGAAGGAAGTTATTCCCTGAAAGTTCCCTTTATCAATGAATAATAGGTCCAGTCACTGTTATTATCTCCAGTAGTAGTCATAAAATTTAAGTATAATAAAAAAATTTGAGGATCATATTCTTATTTGGGGAGGGTGAGCTCCACCCCTACTTTAACTAATTTAATCACAAAAAATCCAAACACTTTTATATGTAGTCATAGAATCACTCAATAAGCAGGTCTAAAATATGACAAAATTAAAAGTTGATATTTTGCTATCTTCGTATAAAACCATGACAATATGTAATTAAATCCTGTATCAATTTGAAAGAATTATAAGTTTTTGGCCATTGAGTAAAGTAAAATAACACTAGAAGGTAAATATCTTGTGATTTTTGTGAGAATTTTTCATGTCCATTGGACTTCTATATTTAAAAAGTCATTATAGGAATTGGCCAATATGGAAGCAGGAGAGTTCCAGGTAGATTTTTATTTGTCAGTTTAGGAGTTGGAGCCATGAACTGAGAAGAAATCAGGATGGTGAAATGGATTCCCTCTGAAGGGAAGGGGAGACTTTTGAACCTTATTTCCTTTTCCTCTCCCTAATGACCTTTTCATAAGAGAAACTGTATTAACAAGGAAACTAGCCAGTAGTAAAGAGTGATACTGAGAATAGAATAACTTAAAGAGATAGTCGCCCTAGGAAGGAGGCATCTTCTTGGAGAATAACTCCTTAAACTAGAGGAGAAAGAATTTCAAGAGAGTAAAATATACAAAGCTGTGAGTTACCCTTTTCCCCACATGTATCCTACATATATGACTCATCACCGTTGTACTCTTATTTTTGAATCATTTTTATAATGAATGTTATCGATATATATAGGAGAACACTCCACAGGTCTTGAATTGTATTTTTTTCACTAAGCTTTATTAGAATATTATAAATATTTTTATCATATATTATATCTTTTATTATAATATAGTATTATACTATTATATCTTTTATTATAATATAAATAATATTATTATATCTGGTATTATATAATATTATTATAATATCTGAATACTTACCTTTGCTAAAATTTCTCAATTGACCAACTATTTATGGAAAGCACACAGTTGAGGGCTCATTAAGACTCTGTTGGAAGTATTGTCCTAAAGCTCTGAGAAGAAAAGTCAAACTTCTGAGGACTCAAACTGAAAATGTGAGCACAGATTGTGAGAGTAGTCCAAAACCAGCGGATATTCTCCATCACAGTGTTAGAAAACTTTGTTTGATTTTATGAGATTCTTCTACAGAACAGAGTAGCTATAGAATCCTATTGCTTTTCTATCTAGTAAATACAAATTTTAGATTCTACCTCCTTTTGTGTGTCAATATATTTTTCAGAAACAAATGTAATTATCATACCTACTACTGTCTTTCCCCTAATATCACTAAGAATTCAATCTCCTATTCCATTTGAGTGAAGTGTTCCCATTGCTATTAAAGGCTGATAGGATTTCCATGATTATGAAAATCTCCTTCCACTGGAAATCTCAGTGGTTCCCTGCCATCTTGAATAAAATACACACTCCTTTGTTTGGCATCTAAAGTCCTTCATAATCTGGTTTTAATCAATCTTTCTAGGCAGATTACACATAGCTCCCACTCACCTGCTGTGTATCTAGCCTGCTTGTTTGTCTAGGACCCTGGCAATCCATCTCTTACCATTATGTCTTTGTTTAGACTTCTTCCCATTTCCTGGGATGCTTTACTTGTCTCTATTGGAATCTTCAGCATCATTCAAGACTCAGGTCCAAGAGAGACCCTCCTTGAGTTGTACACTTGTTAATTCTACAACACCTCTCCTTTCACCCTCAGCCGCCTGTTCATTATTTTGCTATGTGTGTGTGTGTGTGTGTGTGTGTGTGTGTGTGTGTGTATTGCGCATTTTCTTTTCTGTGGTCATGTTATTTTTTCCATGACTGAAGGCAAGCTCTTTGAGGGCAGGTCCTAGTTTTGTATCCCCAGTACTAAGTATAGTATCTATTACATAGTACATGCTTTATAAATGCTTGTTAAATTGAATATATACATTTATATATATATATGTACATATATATATATGTTAAGTGTGGAATGTATAGCTTGCATTTTAGGGATGTTCTTTCAAGTATTCTAATTGTTAGATGATAAGATTAGCAATTATGTTTTCTCCATTCATTCATTATGAAATGTTCCAGAATTTTATAAGTTCCCAGGCTCTCCTCCTACAGAATATGATAATATTCAGTCCGGCTGTTCTTTCTTTGTTTTCTTTTGCATGATGGTCATTTATATGAGACTGTTGGAGCATAGCCGGGGAGGTTGTCATCCACAGGATAACAATACATCCTCCACTGAACTGGTTCCTGAAACTCTATCTTTGAGCCCACGTTCCCCTTTCTCTGTGCATGGAAAGGAGAATCTATTCAGTTCTCCATGAGTTCTCAGTGAGGGTCTGTCAGCCATCTTTCTGACAATGAATATTTTGTAATAGTCCCCTGACATAAAGGAGCCCCTTCTTGGGGATACTGGGTTCCCCTCTTGACCCTTGATTTCTACAACTGGGTACACAGTGTCATACTTCTTTATTGCAAAAACTGATTTTAAAAAATCCTCAAACCTAATAATACTCCTAATAGAGGCCAGTTGTCAATAGATTAAATCCTTGTCCAGGTCCCCAGTTTATGTATGAAGGAAAGTCGCATGGGTCTGCCAGCAGAGATGTCAGTGTAATCACCCCTTAATGAGCTTGGGTGCTGAAAACAACATATAAAACAATGGGAGTCAGTTCAATGTAAAATTGTATTGCAAGCAAGGGGGGAAAAGGAGAAAGGGAAAGAGAAAAGGGATGCCTGACCTACAGTTCAGGCATGCACACTGACATAGAGTATAACTCACATAAGGGTAGCACTATTTGGGGGAGCACAAAGATGTGAGTCTATTCAGCAGGAATTGGGATGCTCCAGTAGGAAAAGGTGCCCTTATTGGAGGGGAAAGGATGCTCCAAAGTGCTCTTTTGAGAGCGATATTCTTCTCCCATGATTTTGGACCACTTCTCTAGAGCTGGCCAAATTGCATATCAGGGATCAGGGTAAAATATTATTTGGGGGATTTGCTGGCAGAGAGAAAAACAAGCTGATGGTAGACAAAATTATTATATGAAGGAAAAAAAGCTATACCACTCTTCAAGAAATGTTATTGTATTTTTCCATGACTATTTTCTATAAACTTACAGCTCCTTTAAGTGGAGGCTGTCATGTTGTCCTCAAACAATTGGACCTAATCTTATAACAGTGATTTCCATGCATAAATTGTAAAAGCTACAGCCTTTCTCTCTTTCTTTTTAAACTCTTACCTTCTGTCTTGGAATCAATACTGTGTATTGGTTCCAAGGCAGAAGAGTGGTAAGGGCTAGGCAATGGGGGTCCAGGGTGACATAGCTAGGAAGTGTCTGAGGCCAGATTTGAACCTAGGACCCCCCATCTCTAGGTCTGGCTGTAAATCCATTGAGTCACCTGGTTGCTCCTCTACAGCTTCTCTTAAGGGAAACTGTCACAGTGTTCACTAGCAAAATAGTATAATCATCTGCCCCTTGGTCTTTGAGTACACACATGAAGCCACATATTGGCAAGATCTGTTGTCATTGCAACATGTCTGCAAGCATGTTCTATAGAGTCAGCTACACATGGAGAAATAAAGGGAGCATTTTAATCTAACTTATCCTACTTTAATGACCTGCCAGTGACTTGCAAGGCTTTTGGTGCAAGTAATGTCATACTCCCTTAATTCCTACCAGAGACACAGATAAAAAGAATCAAAGTCTCAAAAGCCTTCTTGGTCCAAGATCCCCAGATCCAAGATCCCCAAGATCACCATGAAGAGCCCAGGAGAATAGGTGAAGACGAAGAGTTACTGGCTACAGATCAGCAACTTTAAGGTTTAAACCCTTCATCTTTGTATCCCTAAAAAGCCAGAATCTTCACAAATGAATGCAACGTGTTTTGATGGAAGGAGAGCTAACAACTAGATTGGATGTGAAGACATCATCAATCATGGACTTGAAATGTGAAGGAAAAGAAGAATATTTAAGAGCATTGAGGAAGGGAAAACAATCTAGGTGGGGAGGATGGCTGATGCAAATGCAAAGAAGTGGCAGATGGAATGTCAACTTTGGATAACATTATTTTGTATTTCATATGTCAAGTACTCTACTATCTGGTAAACTCAGTGAGGGAAGGAATGATATATATTTTCCCATATTTCTTTTGTAATATAGTACTTTTAAATGGTCATTAAAAGAAAGAATACATGAATGAATGAATGAATGAATGAATGAATGAATGAATGAATGAATGAATGGTGACAATATGAGAGTATAATGCAAGAGTCCTGAGATTCACCATAACCTAAAGCTGACTGTTTTTAAATCTGATGCCCTGAAAAATAATTGAAAAAAATGCAAAAAGGACTCACACATGGTTAGAAACTCTCATCACAGTGCCAGGCCTAATTCTCTGGTTCCCTGCCTAAAGTTACAAATCCCTGCCTGGTGGGAAACATTCGTTTTTGCTTGTGTTCTCAGCATCTCCAGCTGCCTGACCCCTCCTTCTCCTACTTCTCTGTTTGTTGACAGCCTCAGTGAGGAAATTATGCTCTCTTTACATGCTAAGAACTCAGAGGCTTGTCAGTCATAGGAAAAATGTAATGCTACAGGCATGACAATGTGAAGGCTCCTCTATCTCTACACTGATTCACAGGCTGATGCTTCTTTCCTGGCACTTATTACCTGTTAGAGAGTGTTCTTAACCTGTTTTGTATCATGGACCCCTTTGGCAGTCTGGGCAAATCTATGGCAACCTTTACAGAATCATATATTGAAATATATAAAAGAAACCACAAAGGTAACAATACAAGAAATAATACATTAAAACACAAAGATAACCAATTATATTAACTACAATTTTCTAAATATATTTTAGAAAACATAAGGTCATAGACCCTATATTAAGAACCCCTTGTTAGAAGCTCCAATCAAGGCTTCACTTTGATCTCATGATCTCTGTTCTCTCTTCCCCTTTCCTTTCAAAATGGGAACAGTGTGGTATTTTCAAATAGAGCAGATTCCTTTCCATTTAATACAGTGATTTAAAAATTAGCATTTGATCCCAAAGATGTAAAAACCAGAAAGAAGGTTCCCATACCAAACAAATTATTCCCAGACACTTTTTTTTTGAAAAGCAACGCTTTGGAACAAAGTAGATGACCACTGATTGAATACTAGTTGGACAAATTGTGGTACTTGAATGTAACGATGTTTTTTGCTCTAAAAATAGGCAAATGTAAAGAATTTGGATTAACAGGAGAAGAGTTATGTGAATTGATAAAGAATAAATTTGGCAGTAGCAGGAAAAAGAGTCTAAATGAGTAATTCACCTTTATAGTTGATGTTTCACTTGGTTTTACTAAAATAATTTTTTAAAAATCTTATTGGATATCACTTATATGAGATGACTCATGAAACAGGAGAAGGAGAATATTCAGAGATGTAAATTAATTTTTAAACAGCTAAGGAAAATAGTAAAACTAAGACAAAACATTAAAATAGAATATAATTAAAAATAATTTCACCAGGATTATTCTGCTTGTCTTTAGCAGATATATTTATGCTAGATCTCTATTATTACTATACACACACACACACACACACACATACACACACATACACACACATACACACACACACATAGAGTGCTATCTATATATTTAAAATTCATGTGGAAAAACTTAGATGATGAATAATAATTCCCAAATCATGATCATCTCTGCCAGTATGGGTTTAATGCCTCCCTAGAAATGAAAATAGATTAGTGCATGTTGGATGAAGCATTGTTACAGAATTGCAGATTTGTTGGTATTGGAATGGACACCCCCAAAAAGAAATGACTTCTCTAAGACACCCAATAAATATTCAGCCTTTTCTTGAAGATTCTAAGAAAGAGAAAACTCTGTTCATTCCCTTTCCATTTTAAGGAAATTCAAATCATTAGGAAGTTTGTTCCTGCACCCCTATTCCCCTATCTGTGGGTGTGTTGGAGCCAGATCAAATTGGCTTTGGAGAGATGGTTGTTAAATTCTCAAACTGAGAATTTACACCTTGGATGTTTGCTAAAGCTATATATCAGGGATATAATTATTGGTTCCTTGATGGCCAAGACTTAAGAAAGTGACAAAGAAAATGTTAATATTTAGTTTAAACTTAAAAGTATGCTGTGTGTACATCCCTTCCCCTACACCACAGAGCAGGTTATTAAAGCTTTGCCACTCTACCCTAGGTATAATAATCCTCTGTATTTCTTCACAAATTCTGACCCCAGTTGCTATTTTTTCCTTATAGACCCAAATAAAATCAGTCTAATCACCCTTAGTGATACAGAAAGACAGCTAGCTATCTGTACTTGGCCCAGAAATAAAGATTCCCAGTTCCTTCAATTGATTGATGCTCAAAGGACATAGAGCTGAAGTCCTTCACCCTCCTGTTTGTTCTAGAATTAGCTTCTAGTTATACTTATTACAGTGAGAGGTATTCCTATCTCTACAAGAAGAAGGTGGGACCTAATAGATATTTTTGGAGATCTAGAAATAAAAGTTTTTCCATTTGCAAATATAGGTTCAGACAAATAATATTTACTGATAGGTTAATGTCCATGACCAATCATGGAATAAAAATCTTTGCTTCAGATTATATTTATATTCCCAACATAATTATAATTTTTTTCAATCCTCATTAGCCTTTTAAGGGACAATAGTCATTTGCTTTAGGATCAAAAGATTACATATAAGGTTAGTTTATCACCTTGACCCAGGTAGAGAAATATTATATTGATGCAAGTGAGAGTCTCAGTTAATTAAAATATAATTAGACTAATTTGGAAGATATTTGATTGAATATAGGAGTATAAACTGTTGCTTGCTATGTTTAAGGAGATGAAGGAGAAGGAAGTTTGGATAGGAAATAAACATGGTCTTCAAAAAAGACACAAATAAGTAATTATACTACTGATTCAGCTGCAGTCTAAGATTTTACTGAATCATAACGTCAACCTAAGATGATTGAACACTATCTAGTAGCCAGTAGGGAACCACTCATTTTTATTTTATTGTTTTAAGCAGTAACATGACTAGGCATGGTAAAACAAAAAAATACAAAAAAATAAGAAAATACCTTTCAAAATGCCATTCAGTTACACAGTTTGATCATTTTAAATCCATGTAACTCACCTAGTTTATGAGAGGCAGGACAAGGGCGAGTAAGTAGTGGAAATAGAGAAGACAATAGTCCAGAGAGGTCTCCATTTGCTAGTGGCTTCCTGGATAGAATATGGAGTCTTGTCTAAGAGTGCCCAGATGCTAGAGGTCAGGGGAGTTTGCATTCACTCATTAGTTAGAACCAGTCATCCCAGAGAAGAACTCAGAAGATAACATGGGAATGGGTATGTGAGGAGGTGCTACTAGGGAACAGGAGAGGGGGCTAAGGGGAAAGTCTTGCATGTTTTCATACAAACACTTAAGAAAGTTATGTTTGATTCATAGGATGACCTGCCAGTCAAACTTCATAGAACCACAAAATTGAAAGGGAATCAATTTTGATCATTAATTGTATTGGAACCACTCTTACCATATCCTAGACAGTCTTCCCTCAAAGACATAGCCAAAAGGAACTCACTTGTTGCCAACACAACCCATTACACATTTTGATCACTTGAAATCAAGGATTCTTAACTTCAGATCTACCAACCAATAGTTTTCAGCAGATCGACAAACATTATATAGATAGATAGATGTATATATGTATATATATCTTGATTTTTGCTAGCCTCTGATAGAAATTTAGCATTTCTTCCAATTATTTAAAAATATCGTTTTGATAAGGGCTTTACCAGGTTGCCAAAGGGGCTGGGACACAAAAGGATAAACAACAACAAACCCTTTTCTAAATACAGAAACATATATGTGTATATTTTATATGTACACACATATGTTTTATATGTTTATATATGTGTATGTTTGTATGTATATGCACATACTTAAATGTTTTCATGATCTGTGGTCAAGAACTAGGGCTATAAATTGTCTCCAAAGTGTCCTGAGTATCATAGATCCCTTGTTTCATTTGATTTGCCACCGAATAAAATGAAAGCTAAAACACTTATAAGGGAAAGCCACAGAGTTTATCAATTGTATTAATTTAGGGCATTTACAAATCACTCCCTGATCCCTATCAAATGATATAATCCATAGGATCATAGATTCCTAGCTCTAAGGGACTTTTGGGGCCAATCCACTCCTGTCTTTTACAGATGAGGAAATTGAGGCCTAAATCCTTTAAATGATTTGTTCAGGGTCCCACAGTAAGTGTCAGGGGTAGAGCTTGAACCCCTGTTTTCCTAACTCCAAATCTAGCACTCTTTTTCCTTTCCCTTCCTGGCGATGTATTTAGGCAATATTGGCAAGTTATGCTCCTCACTAGAGTTGGGAAAGTTTAGCCATCAGATGAAAAACTATTTAGAAGAACAGTCTTCGAATCATTTTGTAAATTGAGTGAGAACACATGTTATCACCCAATAAGATAGTGAAATACTTTTAGCAAGTGAAAAATAAGAGGAAAAGAAGGCGCCCCTTCAGAGCATCCCCAGACAAGAAGATTCTGTAGAAGCAATCAGATACTGAGAATAGTGGCGGCAATTTCAGCTTGCCTCTCACAGAGAAAACTATTTTAGATTAAGCCATAAAAAATGGGCATTATGTGGCTGCTATTGGAACATTGGACAAACTGAATAGACCAAGGCTCAGGGCTCTCAGTGCTGGCAAACATCGTATCATTTCACGTTCTTTGTCGGGGGCCTCATTAAATAAATAGGGGTTATGAAAGCCGGCCTCCATTTGATGTGCTTGGGGTGGGCAGCTGCAAAGACCAAGCCGTGGACAATTTTCGGATGATGCTGAATGAGTCCATTACCTCTGGGAGCAGCTCAGACATAGCTGGCTTAGTTTCAGAGGAACAGCCTAATGAACGATGAAGGATACACATTTGTTCCAAATCCAAATGGAGGCCCAATTAAAGAGAGATTCTTTTGGATGCCTGAGTGAGAGGTGCCCTGTGGAAGCTTTTCTGGTTCCCTTCTCACCACTCCCAGGAGATTTGTATTTAAAATCATAACATTTGAGAAACTGAAGAGCTAGAAGCATTGGAGACCACAACCCTACCTCCCTCATTTGCTTTACCAAGGAAATTAAAATTTGTCCAAGGTCTCACAGTTAATTAAAAACCAAGCCAAAGACTAGGTCGATTGTGTCAAATTATTTCGGCATAAATACTTCTATATTTGTGACAACATTCCCATATATTAAATCTAAGTTTTGGAGGGATGGCATTCAGTTTTGTGTCTTTGTCTCTACTTCTCTCTTCCAATGCAAGTTGGTGAATCTTATGCTGATATAAAAATATAAGAAAAAGATATGAGTTGCCTGGGATGCTGGAAGGTGAGGAGATTTACCTTTGGTCAAACAGATAGAGACAAGACTTGAAGTCAGAACTCCTGAACGTGAATCTGGTTTCTCTGTGCTGTGATACCTTTTGTCAAATCTAGTAATAATTCATATAAACAAAGGGAACCAGATTTCCACTTATAGCAATCAGCTTGCCCAACATCACAAAAACTGAAGAACAACATTCTCCCACTAATGGTGTGGGATTGTAAATCATGTAACCCCATGATGCTTAAAGAACTCAAAACAGTCATTGGATAGTCTGGTGGTGGGAGTAAATAAGCTGCCCAGACTCTTCCACAGTGGAATGCACATAGAAGACTTGAGCAAGGGAATGTGTGTTATTTTTGTTTTGTTGTTTGGTTTTCAGTTGTGTCTGATTCCTCATGACCCAATTTAGGGTTTTCTTCACAAAGATAATGGAATGGTTTGTCATTTCCTTTCCCATCTCATTTTATAGTTGAGGAAACTGAGGCAGAGAGATGGTTAAGTGTCATACATCATGGAAGCATCTGAGGTCAAATTTGAACTCGGATCTTCCTGACTCCAGGCCTAGAGTTCTATCATAAGAACACTGCCCTCCTAAGAGAATGGATGGCTGTTTTTATATGTGTGTGTGTGTGTGTGTCTAATATCACAGTGCCTAATGTTCTTCATGAAGAAGTACTGTAGGAATGACAGATAAGGAAAATAAAACAACTAGATTGATTAGACTAAGTATATATACAGGAACTTTGTGTTGGAGAGGAAACAATTTTGAAGTTTTTAAGAGACTTGCTCTGAAGGATTGTGGGAGGTGCTGTTCCATATGATTGAGGGGAAATTGCAGACTTTATTATTAAAAACAAGATGACAGAGAGGGAATTAAAAAATAGTATTGACCAACACATTTACTTATCACTATAACATTTCATAAGACTATTATACATAGAGAAAAATAGTATGTTTCATGAATAAAGGCTAGTGTTAATGGAGTGATGTAAGATTTGCAAAGTGCTTTACAAATATTTTCTGTTTTTATGTTTACAATAGCCCTGGGCAGTAGATGCAACTCTTATCCCCATTTTACCTATAAGTAAACTGAGGCAAGAAGGCTAATTGACCTTCCCAAGGTCACAGAGCTGTTAAGTTTCTGAGACAGGAATTGAATTCAAGTCTTCCTGACTCCAGGTCCAGCACTCTATCCACTTAGGCCACCTATTTGCCCGGCTAATGAAGATAAGAGGAGAGACAGGCTTTCACAGATGATATTCTATGACTAATTTCATTACAATCTCCAAACTGACTAAAAGTTGGAGATAGAACGTCTCACCACCATATTTATTGTTTTAACCCATTAAAAAAAGCCAAACAATCTTTCTTTTCCAATAGTGTGTCATGCCTGTATATGTCACAAATTTAAAAGATTTTTTGGACTGTATAACAAGAGAAATAGCTTTGTTTGAGAACTCTCCCATTATTCATATCAAATCAGGCATAAAATAGGAATGAACACACTCAAGAAAGGCCTTCCAGCAGCATCTATGCAGTCCAGGACAGAATCCAAATGGAAAAGAAATGACAAAGAAGGTGAAAACAATCCTCCCAACACCATTCTGGAAAGTTGAATTGTCTTGTTTAATCACACAACTCAGTTTTGCTCAATTAACTCCAATTTTTTAAAAAGTAGATTAAGAATTCCACAATTTGTTATGAAGATAGTCAGACAACTCTCAGAAGTGTTCCATCTCTACTTAACATCTGAAATTGGTAGAGGAGATGGACAATGAACTCCACTAAGAATTTCATGGGAGAGTGGTCTGGATTATCTTTCCAACATAATATTGCCATTTTAAGAACCCTAAAGTTCTAGAGCAGTGAATAATAGAGCTGGTTTTGGATTCAGGAAGACTTTAGTTCAAGTTCTCTAACACATTTTGTTTTTTGGGAAACTGGCCAAGTAACTTTACTTCTTAATGACTCCAGGTAAATCTCTAAGAATAAACAATGACAAAGAAGCTAAATTTCTAAGACTATAGGCTGTAAAGAAGGTGATAGTTTACACTGATTAAAGAGATTTCCTCTTCTGGAAGTACTCTGTAACAATGAGATCACAGCAGCAGGCTGTAGTAAGGGTACTAAGATAATCCCTGAAACAAAGACCTATCTTAAAAAAAGTTTTTCTTACAATGATTCTTGATATCATGCTGTGGAACACCACAGCATCCAAAGAATCAATGAGCACACAGTAGGCATAGGTAGAATTTAAATAATTCTGACCAAAAAAATTTTACAGGATAAATTGTATAAAGGAAGCCAGTAGAAAATGTGTAGTGATTAAAAGGCAGTTTGGTCACATAGCAAGAGAGAAGGCTAAATATTCGATCTTTCTTTGTGTCCCATAGAATTTAGATGAGGAAGCATTTAATAAATGCATATTGACTGATTGGATGAGTGTTAAAAGACTTCTTAATCAGTTTGTGATCATATAATGTGACAAAACCTAAATAGAAGTTCCCAAGATGGTTTTGTGGACCCTCAGTGGAGGATTTGCAGGGCATGGACACCATGAGCAATTATGGAAGTGTTGAATTCAGTTTCATTGAAAAATATTTTGGTTTTTTTGTGTTTTGTTTTTCCTTTATCTTCTCTCTCTCTCTCTCTCTCTCTCTCTCTCTCTCTCTCTCTCTCTCTCTCTCTCTCTCTCTCTCTCTCTCTCTCTCTCTCTCTCTCTCTCTCTCTTTTCTCTTTCTCTCTTTCTCTGTCTCTGGTTCTCTTTCTGTATCTCTGACTTTTCCTCTATCTCTCTGTCTCTGTCTCTTCCTCTGGTTCTCTCTCTGTATCTCTGTCTTTTCCTCTATCTCTCTGTCTCTGTCTCTTCCTCTGGTTCTCTCTCTGTATCTCTGTCTTTTCCTCTATCTCTCTGTCTCTGTCTCATCCTCTGTTTGTCTCTCTGTCTCTCCCTCTCTGTCTTTCTCTCTGTCTGTCTGTCTCTCTCTCTCCTGTCTCTGCTCTCTCTCTCCTGTCTCTGTCTGTCTGTCTGTCTCTCTCTCTCCTGTCTCTGCTCTCTCTCTCCTGTCTCTGTCTGTCTGTCTGTCTCCCTCTGTCTATCTCTCTCCCTCTGTCTATCTCTCTCCCTCTGTCTCTCTCTCTGTTCTCTACCTCTCCCCCCTCTCTCTCTGTCTCTGTCTCTGTCTCTGTCTCTGTCTCTCTCTGTGTCTCTCTCTGTGTCTCTCTCTCTCTGTCTCTCTCTCTGTCTCTCTCTCTGTCTCTCTCTCTGTCTCTGTCTCTCTCTCTGTCTCTGTCTCTCTCTCTGTCTCTCTCTCTGTCTCTCTCTCTCTCTGTCTCTCTCTGTCTCTCTGTCTCTGTCTCTCTGTCTCTGTCTCTCTGTCTCTGTCTCTGTCTGTCTCTGTCTCTGTCTCTCTCTCTCTGTCACTCTCTCTCTCTCTGTCACTCTCTCTCTCTGTCACTCTCTCTCATTCTTGTGCCCTTGCTCTTTTTCATAAAGTTTTGGTATGTGTCAGAGTTATGGAACCAGCCCATAGACATGATTCCCAGGGAATCTGGCCTGAGATGATCCTTAGCCTTTCTTTGAAAATGACATATGGAGTAGCATTGGATTAAAGAGCTTCAGAGTAAGCTGAGTTCTGGTCATTCAAGCCTGTCTACAATTCATATTACAACAATAAATCTGATTCATTTTGGTGATTAAGAAAATAAACCTTCTGTCAGTTTGCATGGGAGGTGGCATACATATATCACAGTCTAAACTAAAATATCTTAATGACTTCAATTTTACATTCTTTTTTCTACCCTTCTACCCCTTACCCATCCTCAATCATATAATCTTATGACCATTTATATGCTAGTTCATAACTGGAAAAATCTCATGCTGATATTTCAGAGCGACCTTTTTTCCCCAACTAATTTTCCATTTTATTGCTATAAAACTACTGAAATCATTCCAGTGAATGGAAAAGGGGGAGGACTGACATATAGCCCATTCAAATTAGGAAACTAAGCATATAAGTGAAAGTCAATAAATGCCCCTAGGCATTCTTCATTTCCAGGACTTTATAATTTCATTCATGTCTAGTTGATTCCTTTCCTCTCTACAAACAAAGACATGCATGCTTCCTTTTTATAGCCTTAGGACCATAGAAATTAGAGGTCATCAAGTCTAACAATTCCATTTTACAGATGCAGAAACTGATGTTTTAGAGGACCTTAAGTGACTTGCCTGGGCATACACAGCTGCTAAATATTTGATGTTGGCTTTGAATCCACATATCCTTGTTCTCCAAGTCCAAAGTTCTATTCAGTACATCACACTGATTCTATGGCAAAATGATATTTTCTAATCCCTTTTATTAACAGATAAGGAAAGTTAATCGCAAAAACATAAAGCTGTTTGTCCAGTCACATAATTTATCAATAGCAGAACTGAACTGTGGGAATTAGAATACCATCATTACCATTATACAAAATCACCTTTTGGATAAAGTCATCAGAAAACATTATCTTCTAGGGAAGGTCACTATTATGTTAATTAAACCAATGCCACAACTATTGCAAGACTCCCCTACAATCTTTTTTCATTGTGATTTAGGTCTATCAATATTACTTATTTAAGGAGCTTGGATGAGTTTCTTCCCCTCTCTGAGTTTTCATTACCTTTTCTCTTAAATGAAAGCATTGACTAGATCATAACTAGTTCATCATTCTATGCCATTGTTGATTCATAAGCATTATAAAAAAAACTTCCAGTCCAAGATTCTATAATAGGCATTGGAAATAAAAATACAAGATATTACAGAGAATTCTTGACTTCGAGGAGATTATAGTTAATTGGAGGGGAAATAGAAGGTATTGAATCAGATAAATGATCCTTAAAATCCCAAGGAATGGGGGCAGCTGGGTAGCTCAGTGGATTGAGAGCCAGTCCTAGAGATGGGAGGTCCTAGGTTCAAATGTGGCCTCAGACACTTCCTAGCTGTGTGACCCTGGGCAAGTCTCTTGACCCCCATTGCCTAGCCCTTACCACTCTTCTGCCTTGGAGCCAATACACAGTATTGACTCCAAGATGGAAGGTAAGGGTTTTAAAAAAAAAAATCCCAAGTAACTAAAAATAATAAGAGAGGAGAGATCGGGGGAGTTATATAGTTCCTATAAGATATTATCCATGTCCTTAATTTAACATACAGTCCTATAGATTATAGGCTATGTAATACGATTCATGAAATTCCCGCTGTATTCCAAACCCTGGCTGAAGTGTTGAGGAAATAAAGGCAAAAAAATGAAACAAATAAAAAAAAATAGTCCCTGCTCTCAAGAAGCTCACAGTCTAATGGTTAAAAAGGAGCATAAAATCCAAAAGATCAAATTGTTTGCTGGGGAATTCATGTTAGTCTTCACAAAGGCTATTTTTCAACTTAATTTTTCTTTTCTTTTTTCCTTGAAAGTGGTAAACATAAAAACCAACCTTTCCCTAAGTTTTCATGTTATTGTTTTTTTATATCTTTAAACTACTTTAGTTTATCTAACAAGAGAATCTGTCCAGCACTCCTGTGCAAATCCCATTACAATTTTCTCTGCTCATATCCCAAACCTGTGTAACAGGAAACTTTCTTCCCAGATTCCCTCAGAGATGCTCGGCGAAAGAGAAGAAGGAAAACTGAAGAGAGTTACTGTCATGAAAGGCAAAGAATGGACAAATGGGCTGTAGGACCTGGGTCTTGATGTATTAGTCAGGTTCATTACTGGGAAAGGGAGGCAGAAATCTCTGTCAGAAATGGCAGGCAATGGAGGAGTAGGACAGTTGGGAGAGGTAGCCAGAGTAGTGAGAGAGGTTCATTAAGGAGGGCCCGAGACACTTGCAAGTGCAAAGAATAGCCTGGGAAAAATTAGGCTCCTCCCTGACCTAGTAAGTTTGAATGTCTTGGGTACCACTCTTGAGTGGATGTCAATGTACTTTTTAATTTATATGGGCACTTAACCAAAATATAATTAACAAGAAGAGCCTTCATTTTCAAGAAATCAGTTTGAGGAAATAGTTCCTTAGGAGGGAAAATACACATAGAGAGATAGATGACATATAGAGAGATCTACACACATTATACATAGGTATGATATCCACCTGATATATATGTATATTTATACATGCACACATCTGTATATAAATATACTTCTTTTCTTTTTGAGGAAAAATATGACAGAGTACAGTGTGCTGTTATGGAAGTGCCAAACAGCCTGTGAATTTTTGAAACCCTTCATATGTGTCAGTGGCAGCTGATAAGAGACAGGAACAATAAATACTGTGTCAGTGCTAGAAAACGCTCTCAAAAATAATCAGCTTTGGTGCATCTCAGGAGTCTTTAGCTCATGGATATATGTAACAGTGACAGTAAGTTCTTCAGGAATGGAATCAGGGCCTCAAAGTATTCAGAGCTGAAAGAAATCAGCAGAGATCATATTTATCCAAGCTCCTCGTGTTATGAAAGAAGTTCAGAGAAGGGAAATGAGTTGCCCAGGGTCATATAACTAGTAAGTAGCCGAAGAGGTATTAAAATCTTATCCTTCTATTCAAATCCAGTAAGAATTGTAGGCAATACAATGAGACAAAGATGTTCAAATTGATCCAGGGTACTATATTCTATTTTGCCCTTAAAATATTTTTTCCAATTACATGTAAAACAATTTTTACACTTTTTACTAACATTTTGAGTTCCAAATTCTCTTTCACTTTTCCCCTCTTCCCTCCTCTTCCCTAATAGGGTAAGAAATTTGATCTATATTCTTCAGAGTAAGAGTGGGCTTCTTAGGTTGTCTTTGGGATGGGGCTTCACCTTGCAGAAATTGGTTATGTCTCTCCTTTGGAGTTCTCCCAAACAGACAGCAACCTTGATTTCCTTTTGTCTCTCAACACATTACAGATTGTTCCCATTGAAGTAGCCTACTAAAGTGGACTACTTTCTGCTTTTTTTTTTTCATTTATTTTTATTGTATTTTTCCAATTATATATTAGATACAATTTTTAATAACTATTCTCTGACATTTGGGGATTCATGTTCTCTCACCCTTTCCTGAGATGGCAGATAATATGACATTGATTATACATGTGCTATCATGCAATGCATACTTCCATATTTACCATCTTGTGAAAGAGTCCACATATTGCTTATGTAAAGAGGGGGAAAATCTCATTAAGGAAATGAAATGAAAAATGATATTCTTCAATCTACATTCAGATTCTGTCAGTTCCTTCTATGGCAATGAATAACTGTTTCATCATAAGACCCTTGGAGTTATCTTGGATCCGTGTATAACTGATAATAGTTAAGTCATTCAGAGTTGATCATTGTACATCATTGCTGTTACTATGTCCAATGTTCTCCTAGGTCTGCTCACTTCACTTTACATCACTTCATATAAGTCTTTCCAGGTTTTTTGTGATCATCCTGGTCATCATTTCTTATGCCTCAATCGTATTCTATTAGACTCATATACCATAACTTGATAGGCGTCCCTTTTCATTCTAATTCTTTGCCACAAAGAGATGCTAAAAGTGTTTTTGTATCAGTAGATCCTTTTCTCCTAGCTTTGATCTCTTTGTGATGCAAACAAAGTAGCCATATTGTTGGGTCAGAGTAAGCAGTTTTATGACCCTTATGGGCATGAACTACTTTGTGTTAAGTTACTTGGCATTTCATTTCCTCTCTGTCTCTTTAAAAAAAAAAAAGATATAAAGGGGAGACCCAGACCCAGAATGGATAGAGTACTTTCCACTTAGGAATTCCCCTGAACATCCAGCTGTGATCTTTGGGTATTCTAACTACTGGTTAGTGAGATTGAAACAGAATCACTTTCTCTCACTTGTAACAGTTAAAATTTAGGAATATGGGGATACTGAGGCAGGTAGAAATTAGTTTCTCTCTGCAAGGAGTATTATATTTTTTTAGAGGTTTATTAAGGATTAAGGATTAAAGAATATACAAGTAAGAAACATGTGCCTAGGCCAGAGGCCTAGACAAAATAACCTTATATCATGGAAGAGACGCCTCTGCTCCAAAACGGAAGTCCAAAAAGAGCCCCCAAAAACCTTTGCCACCAGCTTAAATCTTTCCTTGATCTCAGCCCACCTCAGAATTCCCATGAGATTAAAAAGCATTTTGGGGAAGTGGAGCAAAGGCTTGTGGGGATTGTAGTCCTGTATTCGAGTCTATTTTTTACACACTGGACCAGTTGCTCAAATACCTTGGAAACAACTGATATAAAAACAAAAACAAAACAAACAAACAAAGGGTCTCTTATTATAAGAGGGGATACAAACTGAGGATCAGAACAAGGGGTCCCTAACTCTAAGGGATCTATCTGGTCCCCCACAATCCTCTATGTTCCTTAAAAGAGGGAGCCTTTCGGTCTTCAGGCTAACTTACCAACTCCCTATTTCTATCTAGGTGTTCCCCAAAAGCTGACTAAGCTACCTATCTATGACCCTCAGTAGTTGGTTAGATTTATTACAAAAGTTGTCTCTGAAAACTTATGATTGATTTCAAATGGCTAAGTTCGCCCCAGGGAATCTGACCCCTGAGGTAAAACCTCAAAGGCAATCTGACAGGATTTTTAGATTAAGAACCTTCTGGAAAGTACAGCAGGTATGATCAGATCCTTTTCGAGATGTTTCCAAGTCTATTAGAGTACTTCTGAAGATGATTTAGGGGTTTACTCCTTCTCCACAGTCAGGTTGAGCCTACCTTTCCTCCACCCTTTCAGACAGGAAGAGACCAACCTCCTATAGGAAGTCGCTACTCTAGCAGTTGTCACTTCCAAACTGTTCCTCCTCTGCCTTCTGCCTGCTAAAATCCTTTCCCTTGAGTTCCTAGTATGTGCCTTAAAGACAGCCTTTGACTTCTCTTAAATTTATCCTATCTCTATCCTTTTCCCATTATACTTTGCACAATTTATTCCCCTCTCTGGGTTTCTCTCCCCCATCACATTTACCTCTTGGAACCCCTCATTTCCTTCAGTCATCAGTTCATGAGTGACTTCCTTCAACAATCATTCCAGGGGGCAGCTGTGTAGCTCAGTGGACTGAGAGCCAGACCTAGAGACAGGAGGTCCTGGGTTCAAATTTGACCTCAGACACCTCTCAGCTGTGTGACCCTGGGCAAGTTGCTTAACCCCCATTGTCCAGTTCTTACCACTCTTCTGCCTTAGAACCAATACACAGTATTGATTCTAAGACAGAAGGTAAGGGTTAAAAAAAAAAAACAATCATTCCATTCTCCCCAATTTGTTAGTTCCCCCTCTCAGCTTACTTCTGTATTTGTCCTTATTTGCTTAGCAGGGGTCATGTTGTATCCTCCAGCATGTCTGCTACTTGATATCAGGGATTGTTTGTTTCACTTTCATATTTGTATTCCCATCACCAAGCACAGTGGCATATAGTAGGCTCTTAATAAATGTAACTTGATTTGAAGGTAGTATGTCACAGTGGAAAGAGCATTGGCTTTTCAGCTACAAGATCTTAGTCTCTAGTTCTACCTATGATACTCCATCAAATCATCTCTCCTAGAGATTAAATTCAGCCAATCTCCTTTTATTTTGGTTTCCACTTTTGTCATCAACCCAGTTGCCCACCTTTGTCAATTTCTATTTGTGAATATCCTTCTTAAACTGTGGCATCAAGAACCACATGGCCTTGGGTAAATCACTCTAGTTCCCTGGTTCTTCATCTGGAAAATGAACAGTCTGAACTAGACAGCCTCAGAGGTTTTTTCTAGTGCCATATTTATAAGATAACAGTATCAAATACAGAGCTTTGTTTCAGGGAGACATTAGATGCAAAGTATTTTTTGTTTGCTTGTTTTCTAAATATGATAGCTGCTGTAATCAAGAAACATATATCCATTTAGGGGAGGGAGAGAGAGGGATGAGAAATAAGTAAAAATATTGAAGGCAAGAAAAGTAGAAAGGATAACCAAAATCTCTTGGGTGGAGGCTGTGGATCCATTTTTCATCATTAAAAGATCAGTTTCTACTTTATAATAGTTATAAGCTTCCTTACTCTCATCTCACATATCAACCTATGAATGTTGACAGTGTCAATATCTGTCATCAGCACTAAACAGCAGTCAAGGTCACCGGACCTCCTCCTCATCCATCCCCACCTAGGAAAAATACATTATGAAGCTGGGAGCCAGGCCAGGTAAATGGGCTTTTTCTGGGTTAAGCTGCTAGAAAACTCTTTGAAGGGTTCTTTTGCCACTTAGTCATACACAATGGCTTTTGTATTTAAATGTGTTCCCTTTTTATTATTATTATTACAGAATTCATTTAGCCAGTGTCTTTTTAGGGCTCTTTATGGAGGAAGCAGAAGATGACTGTCCTTCAGTTCCTTCCTTTAATGCTAATAGGGGCTTCCCCCAATTGATCAAACTGCTATTTCAGCCACTCTTCATGTGTGCAGGTTGGAGAGAGGAATTTTACCTAAGTGCCTGAAACATATAAACCCCTAGAAAAAAAAATACTGTAGTATCAAGGCACCTCATGCACATATACACTGACAAAGTAGTCCCCACTAATCCAAGGTTTTGCTTTCTGAGGTCTCATTTACCCATATGATCAGCCTCAAGTTTCAAGGGGAGGAGGGACCTCATAAGGGGTCTTCCAGTGAATGAGGGAGGGGACCAGCCAATGGTTCAAGGACATGTGGAGGTTAAGACATTAGTATGGAGTGTGTCCAAATAGAAGATACAGTTGGGTCTGAAGTGGAGCAGACAGAGTGGGATGAAGGTCTCTGTGCTCTGTTCTAGAGAGGTACAGTCCCAGGGGAAGCCCCTCTACATGCTAGTTCTTCTGCTTTGATTTGGATGGTTCTTTTAAGGCTCATTTTATTTTTGTGGGGAATGGGAAACTTTGGAGCACCAAGTTGAGGGGCAGGATTGGGGAAAGAGCAGAGAACTGTGTCAACTAGAAAAAACGCAGAACTATTAAAATAGTCAAAAATCACTCTTTAATCAAGGGAAAGGGGGTTAGCGCTACTAATACGACAACAGAGCTGCTTCCCATGACTGCACAGAGTCAAGACGCCCTGGTCACCAGCCTCTGGGAGTGCCACTGACTCAGGATGGACTCCGGGGAACAAAAGAACTTGGGGAACCTCTATACCCTTTGGGAAATCCAGGGGCAGGGAAAGATGATTGACATCACTATGGCTACAAGGAAAATGGGAGTGTTCAAACTACACTGACAAGATACAATCAAGCTAGAAGCTAGGGTGCAAGAGAAGGGGACTGCTTAATAGTTACTAAAGGATGGTTCCTGCCCAGGTCTGACCTTCCTGAGAGAGGTTTTAATACAATAGAGGACTCTACCTAAAACAAAGAAAGTCCTTAGCATATGCTTATCTCACCCAATCTGGATTATCATTTCCCTTCAGGGTAGATTCCATGGGAATAGGGAACAAGGACAAGTTTTGGGGGTCTCCAGTCTACAACCTAAATCTAAAATTGGGGTTCATCAGATCCCACTAGGTCACAAGTTTGGGATTCCTAAATTCTATGTTGACAACTGTATGGTAAAGTTAACCTAAGTGTCAAAAGTAAAAGTAAGAACCATTTTTTAAGGTTAAGCATTGTCCAGGCTTTTGGCCATGAACAGTGGGTCTTGGAACATATCAGTCACTGATATGGTGGCCCAGCTATATGTACTTTTACTAGAAAGAGAATACATTAGTTTCAAGAAAATATATTTTATATTATAGAGTAAATCTTTATATTTACTTAAAAATCAAATCAAATATAAATATAAAATAAAACATGTTTGGATAAATAGACATATTTATAACCATTATAAATAAATATAATAAAATTTTTATAAATGCTAATCAGCTTCAAGAAATATGCCCCATTATTTATTGACTCTAATTTGGTACTGAAGGGATTGTACCATGCTTGGAACATAGTAGGTACTTAAATGCATGATCTCTTCCCTTCCCCTTGTAAAGATAAGAGTCAGAGCTGACATGGGAACCACTTGCTTTTCAGATATGTGTAATGATAGCTATTCCTTACCTTTCCTTTAAAGCATATTAATATTATATATTTATATAGTCTCTAGTTTCTGCTATACCCCTCTTTTCTTTCTCACCTCCCAAAGTATCCTGGAAGGTTATGATCCATTTGAGAAACAATATGGAGGGATCCTGTCCAAAATACTTAAAATCATGATTATGAAAATCTCATCTGATAATATGGAAACCATTTCATGAAAATTATTTTCCTTAGTTTTTCTAGTCTATAATAGTTTTATCATCATCAACAAGGGCTCACTAGTCTTTATTCATATATATATATATATATATACACATATATATATATATATATATATACATATGTTATCCCAGCATTCCCATTTATTCATTCACATTCATTTATATTAATTTAGTTATTTAATTATATTTAATTTATGGAACATAATATTAAGGGCTGGGTTTTCATAACAACAGAAACTGTCTCTGTCCTTTAAGAGCTTACATACTTACTACTGGGGATACAACATATGTACTGTCAACCTGGAAAAACACAGAACCACTAAAGTAGTCAGCAAAACCAAGTCTTTAATCAGAAAAGATGCAGGTCCTTGAATATTGGCTACCACACAGAGCCAAGCATGAAATACCATACAGAGTTGAACCCTGGGAGGTCTGGGGACAGTGTCTCTGAGAGGATCACTGCCCTAGATGATTCTCCAAAGAATAATAGAGCAAAGGGCTCTTATATACCTTTTGAGGAAAGAAGGCCAGGGAAGTAGGGTTGATTGGATTGGCTTTACAATGGCTATAAGGAAATGAGAAGTCTAAGACTTGATTATCAGAGAGAGGCTGATGCTATACTATGTATACTAAAGAAAGAGTCAAGCCTAAGGCTCCCCTACCTGGGAGAGGATGTGGATATAATGGGAGAAACTTTTAAGACAAAAAGGGTATTTAAGATTTGATTAAATTTTACTAGTCCCACTTAAACTGGGGTCATTAAGTACTTTTAGGTCTATTGTTTCCATCTGAAACAAGGTCAGTCTGGGATTCCCCTTAAAGGTATTTTCCCAAGGGACAGGGGCAGACTTGGAGTACCCAAAAAACATGATTGACTGTACCAAAAAAAGTCAATATAAAATACAAAATAACTACTGAATAATGGGGGAGAGCTAGTGATGAATGGGGAGAGGGAAGAAAGAAAGGCTGTTTGGTGTTCAAAAATCTCTAAAAAATGTTAGTTTTGTAGTTTCAACTTTCAATTTCCACATATCATATGAAGCCACAAAATGCTAGTTCTCAAGCCTGGCCCATTTTATCCTCTTCCTAATCTTGGGCTAGTTGATTCCCACTAGTTTCACAGAATCTCAGTGGTGGGTGGACTTGAGGATTCATTTAGTTTAACTTATGCTTCATTAGGATTCCTGCATTCAAGCATGCTATGGGGTAGCAGAGTATAAAAGAAAGAATACTGACAAATCTGGTTTTTGCCATTTGTTCCATATGTAACTCAGGACAGTTCAATTAATATCCTTGGGTTTCAGTTTCTTAACCTGTAAAATGATATAGTTAGATATGATGACTTTAGAGCTGTCTAAGACCTTTACTCTCTTCATCTGCCTCTCTCTTCCCCCAAAAACATTCTCAGGGAAGACTCATCAAATGGTTTTTACTTGAAGCCTTTGGGTGATAAGGAATTCCAGAAAGGTTCATTCTACATTTTTGACAATTCCATTTTTTTCCTTATTTGATGCAAAAGTTAGCCTTCTGCAACTTTTACTCATTGGTCTTTAATTCAGTCTCTTTTGGTCCAGCACAATAAATCAAGTCCATTTCCCATGTTTCAATCTTCCAAACACTTGAAATCAACTGTCATGGCTTCTTCTAGTCATCTCTTCTCAGGCAAAATGTTGCTTCAACCAGTCCTGGCATTGTGAGATTTAAAATGGTTGAGGTCTTAAACTGTAGTGAGTTAAAATGGTGGAAGATATAAATTGTGATAGATATAAGAGAGGGTAAGTAAATTTGATCACAGAAATATGTTTCACTACAGTGTCTTGGTTTTTAAATCAAATATAAGGTGGTCGCCAGGGAAATATTCCCAATTATTCTGATACTCAAGTCAATTGGGTTTTATAGAGATTTTAATTAACAATACAATGAGTAATCAAAGAAAGAGAGAGTAAGAAAGGAATAAGTATGAAGGGCCTCAAGCCAATATGGCGTAGACCTGAGTCTTAAAAGAGAAATCAGTCAGTTTTTTAACACTCACACAAGGTCTAACTAAACAAGGATTCTAGTAACACCAGGCCAGCTCCATCTCAGCTGACTTCACCAGAGAGCCTTCCAGCGAGACCTCCTTAGAGATTGTCCTCCAAGAGCTTCCCTTCTCCAGAGCCTCTCTCAAGAGATTCTTCCCAAGCGATCCTCATCAGAGATCCTCCAAAAGGATTTCTCCAAAAGGATATATCCAAAAGGATATATCCATCAAGAGATTCTGCTTTTTCTTATATAGGGTTTTTTCTCCCATGTCACCTCCCCCAAGTCCCTACATCTACCAATCACTGTAGATGCTTTCCAAAGGACTGCCCATCTGAATTCCTGCTGAGTCAACTAATCTCATCAAGAGAAAACTTGCCAGACCCTTTTAGGTACCTAGCATCTCATTGTATCAATTCTAAAAACAGGCCTGGCTCAAAGAACTCCTTGCCCCACCATAAGCATGGATCCAAGTACTTTCTTTTTGTTTAGCAAGGAGTTTTCTCCCCCAAAGCAGTCTTAAGTACGGGTGGAGTAGAGGTCCTCACATTTCTGATCCTGGCGAGTTCTCACATTAAAATGGGGAATGTTTCTCAGTAGGGAATTTGTTCCAATGGAGGATTCCCTGATGGGGAAATTTTTAACATTCACAAGTCTGAGAGATTTCAAGATTTACAGCATATTTTTGTTTTTCACTTTTATAACCATCCTAGTTGTCTGCCTCTGTCAATTTCTGTTTGTTAGTCTCTCTTTCTTTCTTTCTTCCTTCCTTCCTTCCATCCAGAATCAATGCTGTGTTCTAAAATTGAAGATTGGTAAAGGTTTAAGATCACACAATTAGAAAGTTTCTGAGGTCAGATTTGAACCTGAGACCTATCTCCAGGCCTTGTTCTCTATGCACTGAGCCATCTAACTGCCCCCTGTTAATATCTTTCTTAAACTATGTATGGTACCAAAAACTTAAATAAAATATTCCAGGTATAGTTTGACCAGGGTATAATTTTATTTTCTCCTTCCTGGAAGATAGATTTCCTTAAAAAAAAAAAAAGGCCAAGTTCACATTCCTTATTTATTTTCTCATTTATTCATTTGTATTAATTTACTTATTTGTTTACCTATTTGTGCTGTTGGCATGTAATGATCTCATAGTCCTTTTCTGCCTCCCCCCTCAACCTGACATTATTAATACAAACCATTCTCTACTCTTCAGAAGAGTTTGAGTGACTTGATTAAATATAAGAACAGAATTGATTGGCGTATAAAAATGACACCACCACCCCAGTGTGTAGCATTTAAAAGAGTTGAAGCCATAAACTGTAAGAGTTAAAATGGTTGAGGTTGTAAACTGTAGTGATTAAAATATTGGAAGATATAAATTGTGATAGATATAAGAGTGGGTGAGTAAATTGTGACCACAGAAAATGTTTTCACTACAGTGTCTTGTTTTAAATCAAATATAAGGTGGTTGCCAGGGAAATATTCCCAATTATGAATATACCCAAGTCAACTGGGTTTTATAGAGAATTTTAATTAATAATACAATGAGGAATTAAAGAAAGAGAGAAAGAGAGAAAAAGGAAATAATGAGAAAAGGATAGACCGGCCCAGGGTAGCCCTGGCCAACCCAGGCCCAAGTCCTAAAAGAAAAGATCAGTCAGTCAGTTATCACTAACCATAAGATCTGTTCAATCGAGGATTCTGGGGGACAGAGTCTCCCCAGAGGGAGTTCCAGCAAGAGTCAGCCTCCCTTGAGAGACCTCCTTAGAGATTGTCCTTCAAGAGATTCTTCTCAAGAGACCCTCCTTAGAGCCTGTCTCTCAAGAGCTTTTTCTCAAGAGATCCCTTTTTCTTATATAGGGGGTTTTCTTCTATGTCACCTCCCCTAAGTTCTTCCATCTACCAATCACAGTAGACATTTTCCAAAGGACAGCCCATTCTAAATTCACAGCTGAGTCGACTAATCCCTTTTGTAAGTTTGAACCAGAAAAAACACAGCTGAGTCAACTAATCCTTTTAGTAAGTTTGAACCAGAAAAAACTTCTGAATAAGTTTTCACCTCTTTGCTCCTTGTAAATTCACAAGTTGTCTGACCTTTATAGGTACTTAGCACCCTATTGTATTAATTCTAAAAATAGGCATGGCTTAAGTATGGGTGTAAGAATTTCTCATTGTTCAGCAAGGAGTTTTCTCCCCTAAAGCAGTCCTAAGGGGTGGAGTAGAGGTCCTCCCATTTCTGATCCAAGTAGAGTTCTCATGTTTAAATGGGGAATGTTCCCAGTAGGGAATTGTTCCAATGGAGAATTCCCCAATAGGGAAATTTTTAACATTCACAAGTCTGAGAAATTTCAAGATTCACAATTGGGGTCCTTGAAGATATCTGAGAATGGATGAAGTATAGGATAATGGATAGAACTCTGGATTTTGAGCTAAAGGACCTGAATTTAAATCATAGTTCTGCCATTATGTGACCTTGGGCAAAATACTAAACGTCTCTTAGCCTGAATCCACAGTTGTAAAAAAATTGGATTATTTGATTTGATGATGCCCAAGTTCTCTTGCATTTCTATGTTTCTGATCTTATTGCCTCTCCTTGTTTTTGGTCCTTTAGCTATTCTGTATACCTTTCGGGGACCCTTTCCTTTTCTACTTCATGTTGTATGACTGAATATCTTAGTCCAGGTCAATGACTTCTAGTGAAATACTTCTAATGAAAATTTGTCAGCTTGCATTAAAGGGAAAATCTTAGCAGAAGTTGAGTGGGATAACATGATCTTCAGTGACTCACAATACCAAATGTGACTGAATATTATTGTTTTGTGACTAATTTGTCATGCAAGAAAGTGGGATGCATTTACCCTGGGTAGGGAGGAAGGTCAGGAATGTGAGGCCATCCAAGAGAATAAATAGAAGGAATGCTAGATATTTGTAGAAATAGTGAACACTGGCATGTCAACACTGTTTTGTGCCCACTTAACAGTCACAGTATGATCCTTCCCAAAGGTAGCTAATATAAAAATAATTAACACCGTTTAAGAAAAGAAAAAAAAAAACAAGCTAATATGACAGTGAGCCCTCCTTCAGTTCCTGGTGTGACTGTTAAGTAGCTTTTGGTCATTGCTGAAAAGTCGGGGAGAATTGAAAATTGGAAATGGGCAAATATTATTATGGTTTCAAAAAAATAAAAAGAGGGAAGGTGAAAGTAGATGCTTTAAATTTATACTCAATTTACCTCCACAAACATTTTTCAAATATCTACTGTGTTTGACATATTGTGATAGGTAGTAACTGGTCACTGGTTGACTTGATTTCACTGTCTGACCAAATTCCTAGATCACATTATCAAATGCATCATTTCTGAGCATTTAAAAAGGGAAGCAGTGATCATTTAGAACCAAGAGAGATTCATCAATTAAAAAGAAATACTGGCTACCATATATCCTCATTTGACAGTTTAATGAGGTGATTGGATTAGGGGAATGCCATGAGCATATTATACATGGATTTCATCAAGGAATTTAACAAAATTACTCATGACTTTTTTTTTAAACCCTTTCACTTGGTTCCAAGGCAGAAGAGCAATAAGGGTTAGGCAATGGGGATTAAGTGAACTGCTCAGGGTCACACAGCTAGGAAGTGTCTGAGGCCAGACTTGAACCCTAAACCCCTCATTTCTAAGACCAGATCTCTGTTCATTGAGCCACCCAGCTACTCCTTGTATCAGAAGGGGAAGCCGATAGACAGACCCCAAAATCCAGTGGCCAGACTGATCTGGGTCCAATGGGAGAGAGAGCATGAAAGAGGTCCCACAAAGATATCACCCAACAGATGGGGGTTTCAGGAAAGGTTTCAAAGAAAAGGCTCCTTCCTACCTGAGAAGCTGTGTCCTCCTGGACGATCAGGAGTAAAGGAGTAGCTTTCAGGAGAGCCAAAAATGTTGGGTGCCAAGATATTATGGGGGTGAAGATGTGTACCCCTGGGGTTCAGGAAAGATACCTTTTGCAAGAATGCAAGACTCCAAAACTTAGCTAAAAAACAAAAAGAGAAATTTATTAATTTAGAAAATAATGTTGAGAATGGCCAGGAGGATAGCAAGGTGGAACAGTAAGATGGGGAACAGTTCCTGGGAGGACAGCATGAGTGGAAAGGCTGTTCCCCATGAGGACAGCATGGATGGAAAAGCTGTCCTCCAGACGACATCAGTTCTGGGGACTTTATACTCTTTACAACAGATGCTGTGTCATGGTGTGGACATGACCTAGGGCATTTGGTGCGGTGAGGGTCTGGCTGGAGGCATAAAGATTCCTTAACAAACTTTTGATAACTTATTAATTAGTATACATTTGCTTAGAGATTGGTGACTTTTTAAATACAATTTTAAGATGCTAGAATAGTTCTGATATTTCCAAGAAGCAAGGCCTTGCACATGTATTTGAGGATGTGCCTGTATATGTTTTGTCTTGAGGTCATATTGACATGCATGTCTGCCAGTATGGAAATTCTGTTGATGCTGATCTGCAATTCATCTGCAAATGATGAATCTTAGATGGTGGTGGATGGCACCCAAAAAGTCAGGGCCTCACTTTCCAGTCTCATGGGTAGATCATGTCAGAAGTAGTTCTCAGACTTTGGTCTTCCTAACTCTAAGGCGGGTCCTCTGTCCATTGCACCATGTTGTCTGACGATGGGCACATAGTAGGTGTGTAATCAGTACTTATTGAATTGAACAGAAAGACCTTGATGTCATTAAACAAATGATCCATGAGATTCCTCCAATGTTTTAATTAACTTCTACCAAACAGATTTTTGTATTTTGAGACCAGAGAGATTGCATATGCTCTCAAGTAGTAATTGGCATGTTATACTGGCATCATGAACAGATGAGAGGCAAGCTGGAGTGGTGAATTTGGAGCCAGGCTCATAGTCACATAGATAGAGGCTTATGTCCTACCTCTGACACATATTGGCTGTCTGACCCTGGCCAGGCTTTTAATTTCTCAGTGCTCTAGGTAACTCTCTGTTGCACTGAATCGAAGTAGCAGAGCAAGTAGTTGGGACATTGAAGAGAATGCTGAGCCTGGAGTCAAGAAAACTTCAGTTCAAATCTAACTTCAGACATTTATTAGCTAGGTGATCCTGGGCAAGTTCCTTAATCTTTATTTGCCTCAGTTTCCTCATTTATAATATGGGGCTAAGAACAGCATTTGCTTCCCATGTTGTTGTGAAGATCAAATGAGGTAATCATTGTAAAATACTTAGCCCGGTGCATGGAACATAGAAAGTGCCATATAAAATATTAATTATTATCATTATTTTTATTATGAGGTGCTCATCTACATGTGGTAGAGTTCTGTCCTTCCCTAAGACCTCCTTACACTAATTAAGCTATAGGTTTAGTTTAAAAAATCATTCACTGCATAGGTGCTAGACATGCCTGATGTTGAGTAACACTTGGTATAAAGTACTGGATAAGACATTAGTCTTGGAGACCAATGTCAGAGGGAGCTGTGTTCAAATTCTACCTTACATAATTCACTATTATTTATTTATTTGTTTGTGTGTTTGTTTTTTAAACCCTTACCTTCCCTCTCAGAATCATTACTGTATATTGTTTCTAAGGCAGAAGAGTAGGAAGGGCTAGGCAATGGGAGTTAAGTGACTTGCCTAGGGTCACACATCTAGGAAGTGTCTGAGGGCAGATTTGGCCCAGGACCTCCCATCTCTGAGCCTGGCTCTCAATTCACTGAGCTATCCAGTTGCCCCCTATATTATTTATTTTAAAAATGTATAAATTTTATTTTTTTCCAGATTTCATGTCAGTACTATTTTTTAATATTTGTTTTCTGATATTCTGCAATTCATGTTCTCTCTCTCCCTTCCACTCTATCCCCCTCCCTAAGAAGGCAGGTAATATGGTACAGGCTGTACATATGTTATCATATAATACTTATTTCCATATTTATCATGTTGTGAATTAGCTGTGTCCTCTTAAGAATGACAACTAAACTATCCAAGTATCAAGTTTTCTTCTTTATAAAATAAGTTCTTTGGTCTCCATGACTGTAAAGTTTCTTCCAGCCCTAGATTTATGGTCCTATAATTAAATGGGTGAAATAGGAGATATGTGGAGTCACCAGGCTGGTCGTTCTTGCAAAATTCCCTTTCTAATGGTTACCTTTCAACCTTGACAATGGAATGAAGGTAGACTGAGACTTTCTGAAGCAATTAGGACCCATTCTGTTTTATCATCTAAAATGTAAAAATAAAGTTTTCTATCTCAGGAAAACAATTTAAAATTAGCTAATGGCATATTGTAGTTACTTTATATGATACTGAAAAGATAGAGCCAAGTAAATAAATCCCCACAATCTAAATATTATATGTTTGCCAAGTTTAGTCTCATGATTATTTTAAGGAAGAATTTTGTAGAAATATTGCTCTCTTTTTGGATAATAGTCTAAAAGACAGTGAAGTCTTTGTGAATTAAATAAAGGATCTTAGGGAGGGGGGCAAAAATGTGGGCAACTGAACCCATTCCATCAATACAGACTAAAACCCTTCAGATCTTTTGTGGAAGGTTCCATGAGTTGAGGACACCAATTCAATTCAATCAACAATGCTCTGATCATTGGAGTGCCTTTCAAATCATACTGGCTTTTTAAAATTTGCTTCTGCACATTTAATTGTTAAATATATTTCCTTGGCAAATACCTTTTGGATAGAGAGTCATATTACTTGAATTTAAATAGCCTGTAAGTTATCAAATTAGACAAATAATAAACAGATAAACAAGTAAATTCAACAGACTTTAATCTCTGGTATGTGCTTGGCATTGTATCAGGCACTGGGCTAGGCACAAGGATGAGCAGAGTTAAAAATGAAAATCTTCCTGACCTCACTGATCTTGTGGTCTATTCATCACTTTTGCAATTTACTTTCTTGTGAAGAGGCACACTGATTTGAACAAGGCAAGACACAATCAAGTGCCTGGCTAGAACTTAAAGCATTTCTGGCTTAATGGAACCAATCAGAGTATATTCTAAGATGTTGATATCTTTTTTCATAAATAGATTGATGCCTGAAAGGAGCTGGAAAATACTTTAGCTTTGTATAAACTGCTAAAATCTGTCTATAAAGAAACAAAGTTTTTAGATAGGCAGTGAGCAATTTCATTAAAGAGGGGGGGAATGAACCATGGCATAAATGAAAAGACTTAAATCATCTATAATAGATGTAGGATGATACTTTTAAATCTACAATTTGATGGTTGAGGAAACCAAAGGAAAAAAAAAACTTTTGAAATATTAAAACATAAAATAAAAATATGAAGAAACACAGGCTTTCAGAATTTAGATTAAGAAAGAGAAATGACTAGAGCTGCAAGACATAATTGGCCCTCAATCATTTGCATATAACTGTTTTAAGACTTAAGAAGCTAAAACTCATGAAAAATATGTGAAAATGTTCAAAGATATAGGATGACAAAATAAAATTTAAAAACTATTAAATTTATGGAAGGGGATTTGATAAGTTTTCACCTCTTAAAAGCTGATGTAACTAAAAACCAAGAGTCTCTTGAAGACATTAAAAGCAAGTAAAGAATTTGAGTGTAGGTAGATGGCACAGTGGATAGAGTTCTGGTCCTGGAGTAAGGAAGACTCATCTTCCTGAGTTCAAATCTGGCCTCAGATACTTACAAGCTGTGTGACCCTAGGCAAGTCATATAACCGTTTATCTGATTTCCTCATCTGTAAAATAAGCTAAAGAAGGAAATGGCAAACCAGTCCAGCATCTTTGCCGAGAAATACTTCAAATGGGGACATAAGGAGTTATATACAACTGAAAATGGCTGAATAGTTTGAAGCGGGTGGACTGGAATGGTAAAGAATAGGCAGGAGGAGAAAGATTGAGTGGAGAATATATATGCAGCTCTTTAGGAACTGTGGGCAGAAATCAGTAGCAAGAACATTTGTTTTCAACTGTTAGTTCTTAATTGAATGAAGGAAGGCGAAGAAATCAAAATAATTGGAAAAGGGCTTCAGTTCCATTTATTGCTCTTCAGCATCACCTAGAGGTTGGAAGAGGTGAACCTTCTCAAAATACTTATTGATTTGTGCTGCCCTCTCAGGTTTGGAAGAGAAAAACAGAAAAGAAAAAACCAGCTTTGATAGCAGTGTATCTGCAGGGAGAGATGTGAGACCTAAATGGACAATTCAGGCTCCTGGTGAATAAAGAGCTCTTTGGACTTGTTCAGCTCACCCTTTCAGGTCAACTAGAATTTCTTTGTTACGATTTCTATAAGTTGATTGCACATTAAAGTATCTTGGCCAAGCTATAGCAGGCTGGTCTTGTCTGTATTGCCCAGAGGGAGGGAGCTAGCCAGATGATCTTTGTAATTCTCTAGATTAAAAGGAACAGCTATCTCATTTGATAGTATAGCACTTTTCTCAAATACTCTTTTAAGGGCGATGAAGTTGAAAGAGTCTGTAAGCTTTATTGGCTTGAGAGTAGAAGAGAAGAGCATTTGCCCAGCTGGAGAACCAAGATGAACAGAAGAGGAAATGTTAGCAGAAAAACAGCTTTGCACAGTTCAAACATTCCTGAATGAGCAAATGATAGCAAATGATATCAACATCTATAAGCTAAATTCACAAGCAGTCCTAAGCTTATGGGTTTTCTTCCATCATGCATCTCCTTGGTAGGTTTTTAAATGTGTGTCCCTATTTTCATGCACAGATATTGGTTATATTGTTGAGAAAATATAACACTGGTTTCTAAGGTGATTATGATGGGTTTTTTAAAATTTATTATTCCTGAATTTGCATTCACACATGTTAATAGTGAGCAGTTATTGTTTATTTTTGCCTATTGCTAGGTAAGTTATTCTGTTTAAGATCTAAAATTGCCATCGTTAAAAGTGGCTGGTATTGTGCAATAGGAAGCACACAGGTGGGGGCTCAGAACTACAATGGTAACAAAGGGGAAGTATGTTCTCTCCACAACAAATTTTCCTCTGGGACATTGATTAAACTGGTGTAGCCTTATAGTGTTGCTCTTTTTTTCTGGGAACCTGGTCAATGTGAAGGCAGAGAAAATAAATAAGCTCAAACAGCAAGTAGATTTGCATATGTCCAATTTTTAGGGATGTGAGCACCTAATAAGTAGCCTGTGATCCAAGAAAGGGGTGAACAATTTATGGACCATAAAAAGGGATGCCTTTACACGCATTACAGTAGTATAACATGTGAGAACCAGCATCACTTCCATGCCTCAGTGGTATAGGATTAGGAACTAAGTAGAGGAATCAATGTGCATCTAGAATTTATAAAGCCATGAACTGAGGTTTAGAAGATATGAGTTCAAATCCTGGTTCATTTAAAAAAATCTTATCCTTAGTAGCTATGGGCAAGTCATTTTTCTTCTTTCCTGGGAAGACATGTTTCCTTATTTGTAAATGAAAAGATTGGACTAGATGACTTTCAAGCTATGACTTTCTAGCTCTATGTGCTATGAATAAGTTCTTGAGCCCCCTCCTATGTGCTTCCTATTATACAATACCACTAAAATGACATACTGTAGAGAGAAGAAACAGGGATTTTTAAAACTCTAATAGATTAAAATTGTATTAAAACTTTAGGAATACCTTGTATACATAAGCACAAAAGTCTATTTTCATATATGTATACAAATACATATATAAAACAGATTTATGTATGTAGATATACACAAATAGATTTGTGTTTGCATATGTTTATGTGATATAAGGTTAAATACAATAATATTGGTAGGAGAAATCGCTATTATTATTTTTACTACTACTATTACTACTAGAGTTTATAAAGTGTTTTACAAGTTTTTTTAAAGTAATTTTTATCCTCACAGCAATGCTGTGAAGAAGGTGCTATTTTACCTCCATTCTACAGATGACAAAACTGAGGCAGAAGAGGTTAAGTGGCTTGCCAACAGCCATATAATTAATAAATATGTTAGGTCAGATTTGAACTCAGATCTATCCTTACTAAAGGTCAAGTAATCTATCCACTGTGCCACCTAGTTATTTCCAAAGATGAGAGCAAGGATTTTCTAGTTCCCTTTAAGTCTCAGACTATGATACTATCTTCCTGTGAAGGAAGCTTGCCATTGAAAGTAGATATTGGAGTCCAAAGGATGGGATGCAATCTGAGGTAGCAGGTCCTGCATGGGACCATTTCATCAATATTCCTTTCAGGAGTCATGTGATTTCCACAGCTCTATCTTCAAATTCTTGTTTTATTTTCCAAATAATTTTTAGACTACAGGCTCTGATAACATAGAGCCTTTCATTTTGCCAGGTTTTCCACTTGGTCTACTTGAGTTGATTTTTTCTATTCAACAAATATTTAAGTGCATACTATGTGCTAGTATTTAAGACTACAAAGCCAAAAAAAATCACAGAAAACCTGAAAACATCTGCTTTCTAGAAATTATGTTCTTTCCTTTATCTTAGACAGGCGAGTGGAAAAATTAGTATTCTTAGCTTCTCAGGAATAAACAAAGAAAAGGTTCACAAATTTTCCTACATTAGAGTCTCATGGAATTTCAAGAGCTGAAAGGCAATTTAGAAATAAGCTATCTGAAATTCCTTGGTCTGGCAATCGAGGCCTTCTGTAGGTAATCTACCAGTTTTGTCCTTTTCTGGTCTTATTTCACGTAATTCTCTTTCTTTGGCTTTTTCTGGCAAAACTCCTTTATTTCCCATCTTTGTCCCAATTCTGATGCTCTGCTCACTTTGTGTTCATGCCATGACCTTGGACTGTAATGCCCTCCTCTCTCTCTTAGATACTCACTTACTGATTAGACACTCCTTACTGATAGTGCCTTCCCTATGAGATCACCTAAAGTGCACACTATATGTATGTTAATCATGTGTGTAAATGACCTACGTGTACAACTTCCAGTGAGAACTTCTTGAAGGCTAAAGCTATAATTTGATTTATCTCTTTGTATCCCCAGTGCTTGGCATGTTGCCTGACACGTAAAGGGCATTTGGTGACTACATATTGACTAATAGACAGCAAGAATCTACCTCCAATGCTACCGCTTCCAGGGTACCTTCTCTGATCTCAAATAGCGCTATTGTTTTAATAATAAAGTCTATCCCATCCTTATTATGTTTATCATACAGTCTCACATATTTGTATAATTGTTATACAAATCTTTGGGATAATAAGACTATTGTCTTAAATTGTAAGTTGCCTGGGAGCAAAGGCCAATTATTAACTATATTTGCAGATTCATTAGCAACTAGTACAATGATGGGCATATTAGGTTTCTTTTGTGTATCTTCTGTGTGTTTTTACCACCATGGATACTGCAACTTCCTATGACTTCCTTCAGTCAAAAAGAATTCATCATTCATTGACTGAGCTTCAGCTAACAAATCTGAAAGGCATTTAGCATATAGTTGTTGAATTGATGGGTGGATGGATGGATGGATGGGTGGATGGATGGATGTATGGATGGATGGAGAAGTGGATAGATAGCCGAGTCATTGTACAGAAGTGCTTTTTTTTTTTAACAAAGAAGTGATCAATGGAAAGAATTCTGAATTTCAAGTTGGAAATCCCTAGCTTGCATTTCAGATACACTTGTGACCTTGGGCAAGTCATTTTGCTAAATCAGACACTCAATTTCATCCTCGCTAAAATGAGAAATTTGGATGAAGTGACAACCAAGGTTGCCTTCAGCCCCAGATTTATGAATCTATTCATAGTCACAAACTAGCTGTGTGACCTTGGGCACATCCTTTGGCCTCTGTGGCTCAGAGTGGGAACACGAATCCCAGTCACCTGACTCCTGTACTTTCCACTACATCAAACTTCAAGAAATATTGCTAAGAACAAAGTTTCATTTTCAATTTGGACAGACATTATTGGATGTTTGCACGGCACTCCTAATTCAGATCAAAGAATTTATGGCTTGTTGTTCTACTGATTATTATCAAGGCAATCTCATGAAACTCAGTTCCCTTTCATCAGTAGCTTTGCACTTCTTTATCAGGCTTCTCTGACAACTGGAACTGATCTATGGGGACTTTCAAATCAGCAGATCTTGAGGGGTCTTTGTTTATGAACACTCCAAAGTGTGTTTTACTCTGCTGGAGGGACAGTCCAGTTTCCCCAGATAATTTCCCTGGGAATGAAAGCTGACCGTTGTTGATTTTGTTTTTGTTTTTATAGATTTCAATTTTTACTTGGCATCTCAAAGAGAAGGGATATTTTTGAATCAAAGTAAAAGTAGCTTCCATTTAGATACTCTTTTAAGTTTTGCAAAATAAAATGCATACATTATCTTATTGGAAACTTCTGGCAACACTAATGCCATCCCAATAGAATGGAATCTCCCTTGAGGACTATAAGTGATCTAATTTATTTTGTGTCTCATATATCATAGCTTGCTTAAAAAATGGGTACTGATTGATTGATTGACTTATAAGTCAGTAACCATTTATTGGAGTCAAATTGTTGAAGTCAATTGGAGTCAAAAGTTCTGACTTTGAATTCTGACTCTGTTGCTTACTCCCTGTGCAACCATGGGCAAGTCATGAACTTATCTACTGTGTCCAGTTTCGTTATTTCTAAAACAAGTGATTGACTTGGTTGAACCTTAAGGTCTCTTCTTCTTCTACATCTGTGATCTTATGAATTCTACAAGGTTGATGCTATTTTTTCCTAATTTTTTAAATCTTCAAGCTATAATTTCAGTCATAAATGAAATTCCTCATAAGGAAATTCCTTCTACCAATTCAGACGAGGTCCTGTTTGTGACTTGTAATTTTAAAAGCTGCTTGAATTGTTGAAAGTTTAAGCAGCTTATTGAGATCAACATAGCTAGTAAGAAGTAGAGATACAAGACCATTTCTATTCACTACAACACAATTAATTCTAATGCCTATTTAAATATAAAGAGTCTAAGTTCAGAGAAGGAAAATCATTTGGCTAGGATCAAACAACTGCTAAATTTCTAAGGTGGAATTAATATGAGCATAGGAATATAGATTGAAAATGTGATGAATCCTATACACCATCCTCTCTACTCCCTCAATTTTTAGATAAGAAAAATGAGACCCAGAGAGATTTTGTAATTTGCCCAAAGACATACAGGTCACAAGTGGCAAGGCCAGGAATTGAACTCAGTTCCTCTGACTCCAAATCCAATGTCTGTTTACCATTCTTCTATTTCCCAAAGGTATTTATGGAGCTCTGTGTAATCTGGAATAATTGGGGGGGGGGTGGAATACTGGGTTTTAATCAGTGCTTTGGATATTGATAAAACCTACAGTGGAAAGCAAGATATGTTCAATCCCATAATGTGCCACCATTAATGTTCAACACTGCTTATAATTCAAAAGTTTATTTCCAATATCTACTTCATAGAATCACCTTTGTGAGAAGGAGGGGGATGTAACATTTATTTTTTAGAGAACTTGGGAGCATTCCAGGAGCAATTTAATAGAGAAAGACCCAAGTCCTCTTTTGATGACTCATCATTGAATGGGGAGACCAATGACCACAATAATGATGAAAATGCTAATTATAATAAGAAACCGAATTGTGATGTTTCAAATTTGGTAACATGCCTTACATATATTATTTCTCTTTATTTTCAGAGTATAATAGTGGGATTGGTGTTATTATTATCTCCATCTTATACGTGAAGAAATTGAGGTTGGGAGAGGTCAAGTGATTTTTCTAGGGTTGCACAATATTAGTCCAAGTTTTCATTTTAACTCAGATCTTCCTGACTTCAGGTGCAGTAGATTCCCCCAAATTGGACCATCATAAGACAGATTCTGGGAGATTTTGCCAAATTGGAATAGTTTTGTATATGGACCCATCAAAGATCTTTCAATACCTTTCTAATTAAGTAGAGGGATTTCCATAGTATAGTGTTGGATTTTTCAGCTGCAGCATCTATCAAAGACTATCATCCTAGTTATAGAAATATTATAGACCAAAGATTTGGAGAGAATATGCATAATTGTGAAATCACAGATCCTTGATGGTATGAAGTCATTACACCCTCATATTAGCCTTATGAATAAGACAATTCATGTCCATGTTCAAATTAAATGATGCAGAGAAGGACTATGTGAGAGAATGAGTTGTTATTCAGTGAAACAGGCCTTATTTAAACCTAAACAATAACCCTGGGGTTGACCAGCAACCCCATTGGCATGGACTGAAGTGTTCCCCTACAGTTACATATTCAATGAGATCAAAGAGCAATGAATTACTAAAGAACTTAGATTATTAACTGATATGTAGCATTTACCAAAGAATGAACATCATAGAATTAAAAGCCACTTGTAAATATCAGGGATTCCTATTTCCTATTCCCAATAGGAGGGAAGTTTTAATACCTTTTAGAAGTTAGTTTCAAAAGTTCTGGTATATTTGCACTCCACCTGGCTCCATGTTCTGAAGCTGAATCTTAAGGGAGCAGGAGTAGAGTGGAGCTTAGTACTTTTAAATCTGGGGGTTTTATTACTATTTTAAGAAATAAGAAAAATGACTCTAGAGTCAGAGGTCCTGAGTTCAAATCCCACCTTTGATACTTATTCCCTGGGTTTCATTAGGAAAATTAACCTTTCAGTTTCTCAGTTTCTTCAATTTTAGAATGGAGTGGCAGATCCATTTAGCCTCTGAGGTCCCTTCTAGGACCTCATTCTTTCATCCTGTGATCCTATCATTCTTACTAGAGACCATTAAATACCTTTGGAAATGAGGAAGCATGAGTTCAGGACAAATAGTGTGTATCTTTTCAATCTGTGGTGGCACAGGTGAAATAAGAAAAGCTGACTCTTGGGAAAATGAAACATTAGCAGAAAAACTTAAAATCTGTAGTATATGTTAACCACACAGAAGGTAAATAGAGTCAATACAAGATTTAAGTATTTCTAGCTGATTCACAGGATAATAATACAACTACTGCCAAAGTCAGCTTCACTCTCCTTAAGGATTTCTTAAACTCTGACATATTGATTTTCTCTTCAAGAACCACTCGATAAATATCTGTCTTTCTAGAGATGATGCAATGAAACAGCATCAAATAGTTTATAGATATATGTGACAGGTCGAATAGTATGGCAACATTTCACCTTATCTCTGGCTGACTGGACTTGGGAATCCAGAGCACAGAGAAGGAATCACAATGCAGATTTGACAGTCAACTAAATGATTAATCAACCAATACACATTTATTAAGTGCCTCTTGTGTGCCAGACCCTCTTCTAGGCACTGGGGAACAAAGACAAATACAGCCCTGCTGTCATAAAAACATCTTCTTCTATTTGGGAAAACTAAATACGTACAAGTATCCTTTCTACATATAGAGTCATGGCAGTCTCATAGTTTGGAAAATTCATGCTTGGCATTCACAGTTTGTGTAAAACTGCAGTTCTTTTATTATCATTTTAATTTTATGAAAAAAGCTTAATAGTACACGTATCTAATTAAAACTAAAATGTATATTATATATAACAGTATGTATATTTTATGTATTTATGAGTTATTAAACATTTGAAGATATCTCTATATTTCTACCCTTTGTGTGTCATCCCCTGGCTTTTGCTTTCTTTTGGCAAACTTTAATTTTTTACTTATTTTGACTCTAAAAAAGAAATTGTATGTATTTATGGTATTAAAAGATAAAATATGTTGATACTATACAATGTGCTACATTTGTTTTATTCATTACTGAATTTCTAAATTTTGTGTCATCTGCTGGGTTTTGCATGTTGTTTATAGCATCCATAAAACTCCCACCAAATTTACATTTAATTTCTTAAGCTGACCTTTGATATATAGAAACTTCAGTGGAGAAATTCATGATGTGGAACGGGTAGGCTACCTTTACATATAAATAAGTACAAGGTGGCTAAATGGCCACAGTGCCAAGCCAAAAGATGGGAAGTTTCATCTCCCTGAGTTCAAATCTGGAATCAGATACTTACTAGCTGGGTGACCTTGGAAAAGTCACTTAATGCTGTTTGCCTCAGTTTCCTCATCTTTAATATGAGCTGGGAAAGGAAAAAAGCAAACTACTCTAATATCTTTTCTGATTAAATCCCAAATGGGGTCAGGAGGTGTCTAACAGGACTGAGCAGAGACAGAAAGAAAAAAATAGGGAGAAGGACTCTGGACAAAACAAATACAAAATACTTGCAAAGCAGTTACTAGTGGCTTGGGAGAATCAGGCCTCATATAGGAAGTGTCCTATGAGCTGAGCTTTAAGGACACTGTGGATCTTAAAAAGTAAGAGTGAGAAGATAGCAAATTAAAAGAATGAATGGGAATATGGACAAAAATAAAATGAATAGAAATGATACTGCTTGGGTGAAGAGAAGGGAAAGGGGAAGTGGTAAAACTGGAGTCAGATTTAGAGAGACTTTAAGGGGCAAGCAAAGTGCTTTTTATTTAATCCTAAAAGAAATAGGGAGTCAATCACTCTGATATTTACTAGTTGTGGCAACACGAAGAAATAGT